>NC_085872.1:17662820-17672820 GCF_034702125.1 Engraulis encrasicolus | reverse complement strand
AACTTTAGATGTTTAAATGTAGCAAACTCATTTCAATATGCTCAATATGTTCCACTTTAAATGCCTGAGTGAAGGGAGCAGCGATTCGTGACCATGCGGTTGCCCATTTACTGAACCAGGAGGAGATTGAACAGCGTGGGAAACCCAGAAGTTGGCTGCGTGACAGGATTAATACGGTAACTGATTTTAAACATTAAACAACAGACCTATTGTTTACTTTTAGTTGATGGAGTGATTCCATATGTAAAGGCACTTCAACGCACTAGTAATATGGGAAGCTACTGAATAACACTTACTGATACTGGAATTTAGCTAGCTAGGAAACAGTTTTCATTCTTACTGTAAGAGGGGCCTTGGAAACATGAAAGTAGAGCAGATTTATATACACAATATTGGATAACATTAGACTAACATTGCCAGTAATGAATATTTCCTGTGAGGAGAAGAGAAGAAGTGGGTTAAAGAAATCTTCTGAATGTCACCTTGCGAAAAGAAAACAATATTCTGTAATGTGCTTTGTGAATTTTAACAGGCTTCTTCCGTTAAATCAAAATGAAAACTATACAGGGTCCTTCCTGGGTTAGGATTGCTGTGTGATGGCTCTTCATGTGGTGTGTTCTGGTTGCATTACGCTTAGGGAGCCAGTCAAACTAGCAGGGTCCATCAGGGTCTTTTTTTCTCATTCAAGTTTTTGGTCATTTTGTCTCTATGTATTCTCTTTTTTAGGCTTTGCCTTCTGGTTAGTATCCCTACAGTATAGTCTAAGTGCAAGCATGTTGCCATTTTAGTGAAAAAACGATTGTTTCAAGAGCTACATAATAAATTGTGGCAGCATGCCATGCTTTCACACAGACAATGTGTATTCTGTAGTTCATAGATGGCATGTGTCTTTCCCAAAAGGGTTAGCAGCAAATACAATTTCAAGCAAACACTCTTATTCATAAAGAGATGGTTCACACTACTGCTACCACGAGTATTTGCTGTTGAACAATTGGACTTCTCTATCTTGATGACTTTGGGATAGCCAAACCAAATGGAACTTCAAGAAGCAAATAATGAAAATTGTTTGGTCTTTGAGTTATTGGCAATCTTCCCTGGCAATAGTGTTTCTCAGTCCATGCATGCCTTTTTACCAGCACTGTTATGAAGGTCTAGTTCAGCTTAACAGTTTGGTCATGCAAAAGGCATCCACCCTCTAGTTCAACACCACGTAATAACAAAGGCTAGATGTTCTGCTGAGCAGCTGGTATAATGAAGAAAGAAGCAGTGCATTGTCTGTTGACTAATATCCTGTTTTCTCATTCTTTGGCAGGCTTCCATCCCATTTCAATGTTGTATGGAGATGAACACTGAGGTTCAGCAGAGGTAAGACACAAAGCATTTCAATTCAGAACTGAAATTAGTCTTCACCCAACACATGAGCGAGATCACACTCTGGTCACAGTTATAGCATAACAGGAACTTGGAAGGTCTATCTTTATTGATGCTTTGACACACACAAACACCACCAGTGGTTGTCTGGTTGGTGAAATGCACAGTCTTTTTTTTTTACAAAGGAATCATCATCAAATGCTATTCAGATGTATGCCTCAATGATCTAATATGAGGAGAAAAAAATATACAAAAAACCTTTGCACTCATCAAGCATAATACAGTGTCCATATAAATCCAGTGAAAAACAGGCTCAGAGCATTTCAGCCAACTTTGCCTCGAGACTGGAGGAACGAATGGTGGCGATACTCATGAGAAGTGGGCCCTCATAAGACATCTGCCACCACTGATTGGTCTTGACATCCCAGGAACTGGAGGACTCTAATGCTCACGGAGGATTTTAATGCTCTCACGGCAGATGAAATTCTTGACATTCTTAATGAAATGATCTCTCCTCACATAGAGGATTGCTTTTAGCTTGTTTCATCTTATTTTCTTTTGTGTCGTCAATGCCACCACGTAGCACTTTGCAGCTCATAAAACTGTTTGGACAACTCAGAGATGTTTTGAAGATGTACTTCACCTAAGCACAACCTTTTAAAGTACAGAATTCGTCAAACTAATTGTCCCAAGAATGTCTCACAGATATCAGTGTGTGAGAGTATATTATGTTGGCTGTTCTTCATTTATCAACCCACTATTCCATCTACTGGAAAAGGGGTACTTTAGTCTTCACTTACCATTGATATGTTTGGATTTCATTAAACAGACATATCCCAGCCACTATATGTTATTCAGTTGCAATGTTTTTTTTTCCCACTGGCACCTGCTTGTGTCTTAAATTCCAACAAACCAAAAGGAATAATTCTCAATGCCCAAATGCTCAGTTTGACTGCAAACAGCTGACAGCATGGTATACTGTATGCATTTATACTCTTCGGAACATTGCAATGATTAGCCATCTTGTCATTCACAACCTCTAATTTCAAGAACTTCTTTGCATTGTGGGAACCTGTGTGGAATATTGTTTATTATCCTCAGGCTTTACCATTTCTGCCAAGTGTGTGCTTTGTATGAGTAATGAACCAGTGACATCTTACTTTACATGTCGCATTGACTCTTAGTTTCTATAGATCATAATGGAGACCAGAGCAGTCCTTAGAGTGGTTGTGCATGAGCATTAATCACCAAAACATGCAAATGGAGAAGCCAAATGCGTACTGGAGTACAAGAACTTGACAGAAAAGTTGGGACTTTAGAGAGTTTTCTCTCTCCAGAATGAGAAGGCTAACCGTGCCCTTGTCAGCCTTGAGGATATTGCTGAGTCTGACTTGCCAGAGAAATCAACCTGGAGATTACTGTATGCCCTTGTGGCAGTTCGCACACCAAGTACAGCAGACACAGAAATTATATCTGTGTTCTCTTTAGATCGATGACCACTTGCACGGCAGTGTCAATGTCCAGACACATTTCAGTTTCCTTTTTCCTGTGGATGTGTATCACAGACACTGTCATGAAACCTTATACACTGTACCTGTACACATGCAAGATCAAAATGTCTTTAAAAGGAACAGGATTCTTCAAAGCATGCCAAGACTATTATTCAGAGTCTAGAAATGAAGATTTCAGGGCTATTTAGTCCACTCCCAAAAATGTCTCACAGAAAAAAAGCTTATTTGGATTCAACAGGGATGGCTGAAAAACAGCCTGAGGTGTAAAAAGGGCAACTATATCTAACAAACTTTGCACAGCTGGATGTACTACCATAGTCATATGAAAGAAGAGGAGAATGAGAACCAAGACACTTTGTAAAGTTTCTGATGGCAAAAACATTTTCAATAAAATGTCCCAATTTGTACCTATGCAGAAGACGGGAAGAGATGGAAAATAAATGAAAGGATCTTCAAGATGCGTTGAAGAATAAAAATGCTAGTCTGATCTAACAGAAGATGGACTGTACTTTTGCTCTTTCGCCTTACGCTCTGAGAAGAAAGGATTGGGTAGACTCTGATCCTCCAGTGTGCGAGGCATTAGAAAGAGGGCCAGCACTAGAGTCTCAGGTAAATTCGAGTATACGTTTTGGCGGATTTCCATTGACATGTTTTGTTGTCATATTAGACCAGAATGAGGGCCTAAAACAATTGTTTTGACACATTATGTCAGTGGACATTCTAAGACCCATTCCCAGTTGATAATTCTTCCCATTTTTGTTTCTGTATTTTTGCAGATTTCTACCAAACCTCTGGGAAGCTTTTGAAGGGAGAACTCCTCTACTTCATCATCACTTGATCTGAAGATGCAAGGTCCATCAAGGTTCTGGAATGAAAGCTTGAAGTAACTGGTCAGAGAACTATATTGAGCGAATGAAAGTGGTAATGATTATATAAACAATAAGAATTATATTGGAAATAGTGATGCAGACTTCATCATGTTTGGTAAGTAGACCATTTAAGACCATTTAGTAAGTAGACACATTTGGTTTGCTCAGTGATGGGGGTTGCTAGCAGCAACCTGGCCTAGTCATGTATTCACTACATACAGTACCATTCATTTGACTTACATAGCGTACTTTTACATGTCCAAGCAAGCATAAGCATAAGACCTTGATACATTTTAGAAATGTTACAATATCTAACAATAATTTTAGGACTGGAAGGACTGCCCACACATTTTAGATGTACTCATTGCTGAACATACACAGGCATACTCTATGTCTTCTTTCTACACTGTGATGTCAGTTCCACCAATCGATTTATGGCCTTGATCTTCCTAATGCTGGGGGCCATGTCTGGACAGGTTGATGCCTTGAATATGAAATATCATCCATATCGTAGAAACATGCTTTGTTTGATACTGATGATGTTGTCAGTATACACCAAATCCTTAACATCAAAATAGTTCTCTGAATATAAGCACATACAGTCAGTTTTTGTATTGTTCTGACAACACATATTGATTTGTTGATTTTTAAACAATATTTGGATTGGTTTATGCATTTTTCAAGCTGTTGTCTGTCCTGAAGGCTTCGCAGTAGTAGACTGTGTCTATTAAGAGCAAAGTATATGGTTATTTTCTGTGATGTGTTTTGAAAATCTGTCTTCAATGTGTTCATTTAATTATTTCTACTTGGGTTTACGAGTAAATAAACACTGATCTCACCATGTATTGATGCCATTGTCTGTATATTGGTTGTTCACTTTGTGTAGTCTTTGGTTAATTGTCCAATAGGTTATATAGATTTCTTCCTAAACTCAAAACGTGCTAGGGATGATAGTCTCCTCTGTGAGCCTAACCTGCATATTTTTAGACAAATGTAAAGATTCAACCCCAGTTCAGAAATTAAATGTAAAAAAAAGCCAAGCCCCCTACGTGAAGTGTGTGTAGGCTAGGTGTGTGTAACTACCGGTGAGTGTCTTTTGTGCTTTAGTGCTAAAACGGAATGTTGGCTGGCTGTCAGCTGGTAGTGCTGCCAGCTGCAAGCCAGGCCTGGACTTGCCATCTGGCAAAGCGGGCATTTCCCGGTGGGCCCTGCACCCTCGTGGGCCCCTATTTTCAGAAATGTTTTTTTTTTTTTTTTTTAAACCTGACTGGTGAGTCAGCTCTGTGGCGTTAATTATGAGGGGCCCCTTTAAGCCAAAAGCTCCCGGGCCCTATTTCTCCCCCAGGCCAGGCCTGCGACCAGCGGTGGACTTCAACAATTACATATGGAATGTTGGGTTGATTCCATGACGACAAACGGCAGACATGCAGTGAGAGAAAATTAGGTTAACTAATATCTTGAGTATTTTATGTGTAAACAGCGTGAAACTTGGCACGGCAACTTGGCACTGTGTAACTTGGCACTGCACCTCACCATACCACTGCAAAGTCACCCTCCAAATTTGAGATCATTTGGTGCCGTGCTGCGTCTGTTGTGGGTTCCACAGACATAGCGGAGATACAGACAGAGGTTTCTTGAATTATTAGATAGATTACCTGCCTTTGCAATGGAATTCTCTTTTTTGATTGGCTGATGGGGTTACCATTAATTCCATGGAACCAGTCAAGTGTCTCAGACACGTGTAACTTAAGCTAGACTTAAACTACATGGCTATCGGCCTGATTCTCGGCTGATCATTTTCTATTTCAAAATATGATATGATTTTAAAGTTCTTTAGTTTGAGCCTAGCTTTAGACATGCCTAGAATATTCATTTGAAATGTCAACGTAGGAATAATGCACATGATGTACGAAACATTAAATTATCACACCGTATATATATGATGCAATTTATCTTTGTCATTACACATCATTGGGACAACTATTCCCCTTCAATGCCCTTCAAATCCAACGTGGTAATTATTGTGATTGTAAGACACTTGAAGAGGTGTACTCAGCTGAGATGTGAAAATGAAATAAAACTGAGCCATTTATGCTACCGCAATCAAGACCAAATTTTAGTAGCTGTGATATGCAAGTTAAGTGTTCATTTAAATAGAGCCATACAACATGCTGTTTCATACAACATGCTGTTTCATTCACCCCACATTCATGTTTCAAGCATCCTGATTTTCTTGCATTCAAAGTCAAATAATATCTGATCTTTCTGAAATGACACTGCATCTAAAAGAATAGATTTAGAATAGGTTTGTTGATCGAGTGATTAAATTGTTGAGGAACACATTTTAGGAAAAGTGTTTCAATAGACCCAGTGCCCTGTCATGATCACCTGGGTCAGCCCTATGTTCACATCACCCTACGTCTGTTCCCAGGTTTGTCAGAATTTTTATTAGACATTTTGAGAATTAAGCCTATATGTTCGAACAATTGTGTTCTCTCAAGATTTTTCTAATTTCAAAGATTTTATTATCAAAAACCAACATTAGACCACCATACTTAAACCACATAGAGCCTACCTTTGGAAAGAAAAAAACATAGAAATGAGAACATAATGTGGTGGAACATGGGGCTGTGGGGACATAGAGCAGTGGTAAAATTCAGTAGGCCTCGTGAACACAAGTACAATCCTAAACCACTCCTGGGTCATAGGGTTAGGCCAGAAATTCAATTAGGGCTTTGTGAACAGGCTACTGGTAGCTTATTGTAATAAAGCAGTACATTTAGACAGAACACCAAAGTTTTATTGCAGTACAAATAAATAATTGATGTTATGGTATTGTAAAGGGTGTTTATTTGTATAAAACAAAATGTGAACTTTTGTAGAAATATCATTGACATGTTTTTACTCCTGAGAGACATTCTGAAAATGTCAATTATCTGCCTAGTTAGTAAACATGTATATCAATCAATCTTAAAATGCTTCTCATAAGCCACCAGAGTTCTAAAAATGGGTTGAAGCACTGACAGCAATGGAGCAGCCATAATTAAAACTCAATTAACCAATTAAAACTCAATTAACCAGAAATTCTGTTTATGTGTTGATTTTTTTTTTACTTTGCTTCTGAAAGATTAACCAGACATTTTATTTGACTGCAATGGCTGACTTAGGCTACTAAAACTCTACATGTGCTCATTAAAATGGCTGATTACAGCCAAATGTACAATACGACAACTGCCAACAGAGTTCAGCTACTTAAATGGCAGCTACAAAATCAACATGCATTTTTAAATTGTCTTCAAGATTCAAAAAGAAAGGACTCATAATGGAAAGTTCAGATAAGTTTAACCCTTGTAAGGTGTTTTAGGTTTTTAGCTTGAGAAAAATGGTATTAGTTTTTACTCTTTCACACTGAGATTCACTGGCTTTGGCTCATTTTCAGTGAGGAAAATGAATCTGAAAAAAAGAACCTGGCTAACCCCTCCTGCACTTTTTTTTATCACACAGGAGGTATTCCCGGGTGATTTTGACCCGTATCATTTTGGCGGGCTTATACATCAATATTTTCTAAACTCTCTGATACAGTAGTGATCACATGTTGAGTAGACAAGGCAGAGGGTGAATTATGTGGAAAAAGGAGTGTAGATATTCTTCGATCCTTCAGTTATGCATCCATGTTTCAACCTTGTGCGATAGGAGCACTGGTGGCTCAATCCGAGAGCTTGGATTGAGTTTACTCACTTTATTCACTGTCTCCTTATCTTTCTCTCTCTGTGAATATATACACAGAAATTCACAAGCATAATGAAGGGAATATGAGGGTGAATATGAGCTATGATTCTTTCCTTGTTTAATTATATTTCTAAATGACCGGGTCAAAATGACACAAACACCTAGCCTAGCGCAGCCAGACCCGTACAGCAAAAAGCTGTACCAGGGTCTAGGAGGGCTGGGCGGCAGTGTGGGCGGGATAAACGGTTGCTTCAGCACTCAACGTCACGCAATAGGATGGTGGAACAACCAATCCCCACACACTTCTGTGTAACGTCACAGCTGTCTTTCACAACGTACACGAGACACGCCCCTTTGTAGGTGCAGCGGCAACTTCGAGCCGTCGTAGCAGTGAATTCGTGTGATGACCACAGCCACAAACAAGTTTCCTAATAAATCGTGTTTTCACTTATACAGTTCAAAAATGCATCGTTTTCAACCACATGGCCCTCCTTGATCAATCAGCGAAATGTCGAGCAATGTGGGGCTTGTTAAATGGTTATATTTATGATTGTTGTCAACATGGCATGTTCGGTGTTAGCTAGCTAGCTGATACCCATAACTAATACATGGCTAGCCGCTAGCTCGGTAGACTAGGTGTCATTCCCATCTATTTAGTAAGCGACTTACAGACTTTCAAAGCTCCCAAATGTCTCGTTTTTAATGACATGGATCTTATTAGAATTTGGGGCAGGCATATAATACAAGGCTGGATACCTAGCTCTGTTATTGACGACAGGTTAGCTAGCCACTAGCGAGGGCCTCTTTGTAGGTGAAGCGGCAACTTCCAGCCGTCGTAGCAGTGAAAGCGTGTGATGACCAGCCACAAACAAGTTTCCTAATAAATCGTGTTTTCACTTATACAGTTCAAAAATGCCTCGTTTTCAACCACGTGGCCCTCTTTGATCAATCAGCGAAATGTCGAGCAATTTAGGGCTTGTTAAATGGTTATATTTATGATTGTTGTCAACATGGCATGTTCGGTGTTAGCTAGCTAGCTGTATACCCATAACTTTCCCTGATTGTCGCTCCCAACGCAGGACGCTCCCCGGTCAGCTCGCTCCCACTAGCCAGACTATCGATCCCATCTATTTAGTAAGCTACTCAAAGACTTTCAAAGCTCCCAAATGTCTCGTTTTTAATGGCATGTGTCTTATTAGAAATTGGGGCCGCAATTTCATTCTACACCTTAGTGGTCTGATAATAGCGTGTGACTATCTGGTTCTGTAAAATGCTCAACTTAGCTTACCGAGCTAGTTTAAAACATCGAATGATCAAATGGTAATGTGTTGAGATCTATTTGTGTCCGATAAGTTCATGGTGTATTATTACATCAATCCATGTCAGCCACGAAATGTATTATCATCCAGGCTTTTTAAATTAAGTAAACACTTTCGTGCTGTACGTAGCACGGACGGACACCATGCTTCTTCTTAGAAAGTTTCCTGTTTACTAGGTAGCCCGGCCCCCCTCGCGATTTGATTGGCCCTGTCATCGGATAACTTTCAGCCTCGCAAAACGACCGGGGTCCGCTAGACTGCCCCCGGGAGCAAATTCAATTTGCGGTCGCTAGGGGCGTCTAGATTTCTAGGCTAACAAACACCTTCTATGTAACAAAAACACGAACACCCTTGCAAGGGTTCATTTCCATCACTCAGAAATCAGTTTACCTGACTTACTGGTTACAGCCTAACTTTGAATAGGCTACAGTATATCATGTTAGTCATGACAGTAGCTGTGAAGGGTTCTTAGGCTCAGTTCAGCGGGGGAATGTGAGAGCCACCATGACTTCTAATGGAGTCACATAATCTCATTGGGGTTTTTCCCCAGGAATAAGAAGTGCATGAGTATATATTTGTATACATCTCCCCTTGTACATTTCTTATCAAACTTAGGGGACCGACGCCGTGAGGACTGTGGATCAGAGTCAAGTTAAAGATGCCTGACACAGCTAAATTGCATCCTGTCTCTTTTCAAAGGGGAGGAATCGCTCACAATTTTCCTGGATAAGCAGAAGCTCAGCAAAAAGTCGGAGGGGAACGGCAACAGCTCGCTGGTCTCCCTGGAAATCCTGCACCAGTTGGCAGCCTCCTACTTCACTGACAGGGAGAGCACTCTGAGGAGGCTCCATCACCTGCAGATCGCCACCTCCGCCATTAAGGTATAGTAAAATGGGGAAATATGATGTACGCACCTCTTTCAAGACACTGGGCTGCTTGGTCTGTTAGCAATTTTTCTCTCCCTCTCTCTCTCTCTCTCTCTCTCTCTCTCTCTCTCTCTCTCTCTTTCTCTCTCTCTCTCTCTCGCTCTCACACACACATACACACACACACACACTCTCTCTCTCTCTTTCTTTCTTTCTTTCTTTCTCTCTCTCTCTCTCTCTCTCTCTCTCTCTCTCTCTCTCTCGCTCTCTCTCTCGCTCTCTAATCCTCCATATAGTCTCTAATGCACAGTGCAATATGAGACACTGGAGAACAT
>NC_085872.1:17387820-17657820 GCF_034702125.1 Engraulis encrasicolus | reverse complement strand
ATTGCCATGTATGTAGGCTATTTTCTCGTCCTGATTGCTGTAGCAGTTTTTTTAATTTGTTTCGATTTATTATTTATTTTAAATATTCAGGCGTGTTAGTGTGCACGTGCTGAGGGGGTCATTCAGACATCAACACGTACTGCATGACTTTCTAACACAGGAGAGGGAGGGGCAAGATAGGTGCATGATTTTGCCAGTAATAAGACATTAAAATATCTCCCTGTTTCCTAGGTAACCGAGACCAGAACGGGGCCCCTCGGATGCAGCAACTACGACAGCCTGGATTCCGTGAGCTCCGTCTTAGTTCACAGCCCTGAAAATAAGATCCATCTAAAAGGCAAGCGCAGCCCCACCCCCCCTTCTTTTCCGACACACCTACACCCCCATTCATTTCCATCCCCCTACATCCTTCCCCCATTCATTTCCATCCACTTTCAGATCTTGCTTTTTTTCAGTGCTGTTTCACTCCTCACCAGAAACATGCCTCCTTTTACACTCCAAGTCTTTGTCACTGCACTTACCCAAGCCATATAAAAGCATGGCATCTCAGTTCACCATGAACTTTGCAGTCTTCATGAGTTTTATGCATGAGTTGTATGCATTTCTCCACTACCTGGACTCTGTATACAGTGTATACAAAGCTGCACAACATGGCTTTATAAACAAACCAAGTGCATGCCAAACATCCAAGAGTAAGAGAGATTGTGTGTTTTGGCATCTCGTGTGATCTGAGGCACTTCAGTTCAGACTGACTGTAGTGGGGGAGCAGAGCATCACACCAGGGCAAGTCAGGGATGAGAGGGAGAGGCAGACATAGAGGAGGAAAAAGTCTGCATAATCAAAAGGAACATTTCTCAGCAAGGCCGCTGACATTGCTGGGCCCAGGACAAAGTCATCTGAAAGGGCCCCCCACCCAATACATACAATATAATGAGGACCCAATTATGGGCTCCCCATCTCCCTGGGCCCAGGACAACTGACCCCTTTGTCCCCTCTTTGTCAGCTTCCCTGTCTCTCAGTGGCAGAGTTGACACCAGTGCAGTGCAGTCTTCATTTTATCGCAGTGAACCTCAATAGCGTATATTTATTCATATATCCATATCTATTCATCAAACACACAGATGCCTTGTTGTCCTTGGAACCGTCCTCGGTTTGCGGATTCCATTGTTGTGATGGAGGCGTCTCCTCTGGCGGCGTGATGTAGATGAATGCAGATCAGTGCTCTCTGAACTCCCCCCTTAAGCCCTCATCATACATACTTTAGCACTATTGACTCATCCAGGCCCACCACATCCATCACCGATAATCTCTACGGAAAAAAGAAGCTAGATCGTAGTGGTTGCAGGCATGCATGAATTTGGGTGTCTTCAGAAACAAGGATAACAGATATATGTTCAAAAGCAAGCCAACTGACATAGTGAAGTTGTATAGTAGTGCCACTTGATCCATCACCGATAATCTCTGCAAAAAAAAGAAGCTTGTGTGTGTGTGCAAACCGTATTCTGTGCAAACCTTCAAAAGCAAACCATTTTCCAACTGGCATAGTGTATGCCTAGTTGTAAAGTTTAAAAAAATCATCATCATTATGAGAATAGCAACAGCCTTAATAACAGCCTTTAAAAATAGTTAACCATAATGTATCGCTTGCTGTCACTGTCGTGATTTAAGAACAACCTCCAGTTAACATTGAGTGATCATTATTTTGCAATTCTTCCAAAACTGTGAAGTGTAACGTTCATTAGCTGATCTGAAAATGCTCTGGGTAAATTCAGAGTGATGAGGCCTCACTGTAGAGCATAGGAAAGGTCATGATTAGCCTTCTGCTAAGGTCCATTACACCCATCAGATACATCGGGCCACTGTTTCGCCAACAGTGTATTCCTACAATCGCATATTTCACACACGTTTAGCATCTTCCACGAGATTCCATTCAAACAACTAATGACAGTAATGTCACGGCAGACACACAGGCTGGAGATGGTGTTTGTGCTCTCTGGCACAAAAACAAACTTTTTTGAACATGTTTTAATTATTTATTCAGTGCGAAGAAGATAGCATTTTGTTAAGAAGATAGCTTTTTGTCCAAACAACAACTGATTGTTCTCCTCCTTCTAAAGACTGTTTCTGCCACTCTCTGAGGCAAACACTTGTGTTTTTTTCCCCAAATTGAAGTAGTCATGTGAAGGTCACATTCTTACAACAAATGAAAAATGAATGAAAAAAATACGGTAGAGTGGCTCCCCCAGCTGTGATTCGGTTCCCATTATTCACTTCGAGGAGCCGTTCAAAAGAATCGATTCGTTCACAAACATCACAACACTACAGTGACAGTAAACACTGTCCAACTCGTCGCTTGGTTGATGCAGGGAACACAAAAACACAGACACACAGACACACAGACACAGACACACACACACACACACACACACACACACACACACACACACACACACACACACACACACACACACACACACACACACACACACACACACACACACAAACAGATATTATACACACATATACACACAAACACATTCTTTCTCTCTCTCTCTCCTCTCTCTCTTTCGCTCTCTCTCTCTCTCTCTCTCTCTCTCTCTCACACACACACACACACACACACACACACACACACACACACACACACACACACACACACACACACACACACACACACACACACACACACACAAAGAGGAAAGCAAAAAATATGTCCCAAGGCCCCAGGCCCTCTGCCTGGTCTCCTGCTAATTATATGGTGTCTATGGTGCCACTTTCCAATTTCCTCGTCTTTGACATTTAGATCATCAGGCCACTTAGCGTTGCCAACATCTGAATGGAGCACCCCACTGCTGAAACGCAGACCATGGTGGCTGCCTTAATGACTTCACTGGTTGTCTAGGCACAGGTTCTGAGCACCTTATTGTACCTATGTGTGTATGTATGCGTGCGTGCGTGCGTGCGTGCGCGTGAGTGCCACTAGTATCTCACCATTGTTTGTTTATTTACCGATTTTAAGTGGACTTTCTTTGACAAACACGCTCATGCCCCATAACAAGGACACATTCTTGCCATTAAACCAAGCAAACACACAAACACACACATGCACGCACGCTTGCACGCACGCAAGCACGCACGCACGCACGCACGCAGGCACACACACATGCACGCACACACACAAACAAACCCAAACACAAACACAAACACACACACACACACACACCCACACCCACACACACACACACACACACACACACACACACACACACACACACACACACACACACACACACACACACACACACACACACACACACACACACACACACACACACACACACACACACACACACACACACACACACACACACACACACACACACACACACACACACACACACACCCACACACACACACACACACACACACACACACACACACACACACACACACACACACACACACAATCATGAGCCCCCATGCCATTCGCTTTGCGGTATTTGGATACTACTGACTGAAGGCAAGAATAAGCGGGTGGAAAAGCACAAGTAGTGCTCTATTCATTCCTGCAGAGGCAGAGACGGAGGTTTTCCAGGCTACAAGGACTGTTATTTAGCTGTCTCCAGAATGAAAGGCTTCCAAGTCAGTCTCTTTGTGAGCTTCCTCCTCTCACTTTTGGCTCCCTCTCAGGCAGAAGCCACAGCTTGCACAGGAAAGACTGAGTCTAATTATGTCTCTTGTTTTTCAATGATTCAAGAGTATAAATACTAAGGAACACATCATAAATATTCATACTTAGAGGAAGGGGAAGAATAAAAGGTGCGCATTACTGAAAATGAAAGCGAGAAAATATATTCCCTCAGGAGATGTGTCAAATCTGTGTGAATACAGGGGGTAGCGGCTTTGGAGATAAAATAATTATAAGGTGTCCAATACCGCAAATAAAGTCTACAGAGGAAAAAAAAAGACGGATTGAAAGGGCTGATAGATGTGCAGCTTACGAATGTTTATCCATTCTCAGGCCTCAGAAAGAGATCATATTTTCACACTTCCTGTCAGTGACAGTTTTATTCAAAAGACTACATAATGGTGTCATGTAGCTCCTGATAGCATACATAAGAGTGTCTGATTAGCTTCCCTCCATGTTACCAGATCATCGTGAACGCATTACCATCCCTTCCCCTCCTCCATCCCTCCCTCCCCAGCCCCCCGCCCCAACCCCTACAGTGCCAACCCAGATGTCCACAGACGAGTGCACAGAGCACACGCCTCAGCTGCTGCCGTGCCTCACCAGCGCCGAATCAGAGTTATTCCGTGACAGTAGTTCATGAACAAACAACCGCCAGTGCGCTAGTTGGTCGTTACGCATCCCATTACCCGATTACACCACTCATGCGCCAGTTCACAGTTCCCAAATATAGCAGTGGGAGCGGCGGTGGCGGGGGGCGGCGGCAGCGGCGGCGGCGGCGGCCATCTCTTTGCCATGACCTATTTTGGTTTCCATTCCCCGTCTCCCTCCCTCCCTCTCTCTCTCTCTCTCTCTCTCTCATAGCTGAGCCACTCAGGGGGATAATTGAGTTGTAGAGGGATCCCTGCGTTTTGTTATCTTTTGTGTGTGTGGATGTGAAATGTTTATCTTAACATAGGCATTTTTTCCCTGAGTGCAGCAGAGCAGTGTTGTGTTATTTGTGCAGAACAAATGAAGGCAGCGTTATCGTGATGGAAATATTCTAATGAGGCTAATTACTCTCAAATGGCTGAAACCTGAATGGATGTCCTTATTTTACCAGCTTTCCTTTCATGTAAAAGAGTCATGTGTGTGCGTGTGCGTGTGTGTCTGCGTGTGCGTGTGCGTGTGCGTGCGCGTGCGTGTGCGTGTGCGTGCGTGCGTGCGTGCGTGTGTACGTTATGCATCCAGGTGAAAAAAAACATGAATATACCGTACACCTGCCCTTTGAATGGACTACTGGGGTTAAAACTGCAGATAAAAGACAAATTCACTTGTTACATGTTCACCTCCATCCAACTCATTTGTAATACATTGTAATACGCCATGATATCTTTAAAACCGTAGGGAGTTGTGATGAAGAGTATTTCTCACTATGGGGGCATAGTGTACAGTATATGCTATATAATACCAACGGCTCAACCTGCGCCTCTGTGCCAATTGTGTATAACAATTAATAAGTAACCTTTGTTTATTCACCCCTGCCTCCGCACCCACACCGTACCGCTGCACAGGGCTCCAGGATGTGCTGCCAGAGTATCTTCGGGGACGCTTTGTGGAATGTCAAAAACATGAATATACACCTGCGCTTTGCAGGGGTTAGAATTGAAGATAAAAGACAGATTCACATGTTATGTGTTCACTGCGATCCAACTCATTTGTAATACAAAATGATATCTTTAAAACCTTAGGGAAGGGATGTCAGACTCAGGCCCGGGGGCCAAATCTGGCCCATGTGGTTATTTTCCCTTTTTTAAAGTATCATAGGAATTTAATTGGGCAGAGGCCAATGTAACATCTCCCACTCATACAACAGAATATGTTCAGGCATATTTAAGCTACAGTATATAACTAAGTGTTTGTGAATTGTGCCTTTGAGTGTCAAGTGTGTGTGTGTACAATTTTAGCCAACTAAAAAAAAAAGAGTTTGGCCCATGACTGCATCCCAGATTTTGGCCCCTGTGAATTTGAGTTTGACATCCCTGCCTTAGGGAGTTGCCATAGAATATTTTTCACTATGGGGGCATATTGTACGGTATTATATACTGTAATTCCAACGGCTCAACCTGTGCCTCTGTGCCAATTGTGCATAACAATTAATAAGCAACCTTTGTTTATTCACCCCCTGCCTCTGCCTCCGCACCGTTCCGTACCGCTGCCGCTGCCGGTGCACAGGTCTCCAGGATGTGCTGCCAGAGTACCTGCGGGGACGCTTTGTGGAGGCCGCCCTCAGCTATGTGGCGTGCAACTCGGAGGGAGAGCTGTTGTGTCGTAACAATGACTGCTGGTGCCGCTGCTCGCCCAAGTTCCCGGACTGCAACTGCCCGTTTGCTGACATCAAAGCCATGGAGGAGAGCCTCCGCAAGAGCAAAGACACCTGGACCAATTCCAACAATGAGTTCATGGGCTCAGGTAAGCCAGATGTTTTTCCACTTTTCACCTCTTCAATGCAGTCGTTCTCCTCTTTGTTGTGGGTGGTTGTTTATTTGCGTGTTTGTTTGTTTGTTTGTTTTACGAATCAAAGCTGTTTGTAGGCCAGGAGCAGACTCAGAGCATTTGACTTTCCTTGGCACTTTACTGTGGCCCGTTGTTGATAACAGTCACTTGGCCCAGTTTTACCTGCATCATTCTGAGATACGGCTTCTGTTTTTTGTTTTTTTTACGTAAGACGCCAAAGCATTTATCAGATTGCTCAGAAGGTAACATACGCAATGCTTCATAGTGTGTTTGGTGTGTGCAGTGTCTCTGCAAAGGGCAAGTCGCAAGGATAAGATGAACAAATGTCCCCTGAGACAAAATGTCCCTGGAGAGGCTTTGTGGAGTGGTTGGTTGTTGTATTTTTCTGTTTGCCGTCTCCCAGGAATGTACTGTACAGGTGCTGAGGCACACTTAGTAACAGTCGTAACTGTAGTAAAGTGCATCGCTTTTTCCCTAAAGTACATGCAAGTGCAACATATTTTTTGTGGTTTTTTTTTAGCCTGGTGTGTTCTGTTGTTGGTCAGTACATCAGCCCACACAAAGTTGGAGGAATTTATTTTAGTGTGTGTGTGTGTCTGTGTGTGTGTGTGAGAGAGAGAGAGAGAGAGAGAGAGAGAGAGAGAGAGAGAGAGAGAGAGAGAGAGAGAGAGAGGAGACACAGAGAGAGAGAGAGAGAGAGAGAGAGAGAGAGAGAGAGCGTGTGTTTATTTGTGTTTGTATTTGGTGGAAGGGCATACAGAACAATCTAAAGAGAGGGAAGCAGGCAGAGAGACGGAGAGAAAAAGCCAGAGCGAGAGAGAGAGAGAGAGAGAGAGCAAAAGAGAGAGAGAGCAAAAGAGGGGGAAACGATTGAGATTGCTGGCACATCATGTTTTTCCCTCACCCCGGTGCTTCCCTCATCCAAAGAGCGATTGAATCAGCGAGATAAACCCCCACTCTGTCTCAAAGCCTCCCCTGGCCTGTGATGGGGCATTAATGAAAGCAGCTCAAATCCTGTTAACTGTGCCGCTGCTCTCATCTCGGCGCCTATCGCTCCCAAGCAGGTGAAGCAGTGGGCCCTGCAAAGGCGTCCGCCTCCCTCCAAACCACAGCACAGCACAGCACAGCACCGAGCCGAGCCGTTTTTATTTACCTAAAATACCACCACAATCCCTTTACTGCTCTGTCAAAGGCTTGAATGCACCGAGGAGACATCCACACCGAAAAAAACTCTGTCGCAAACTGGGAGGGAGATTAGGCATTTCATGTGCTATCATCATTATTATTTATGCCACGGTTGGTTCCGGATGCATAATTGCATTAGACAAAAGGCCTACCGTGAATACCTATACGCTGTATCGGAATGGAATTAAGAATGCAGGGGGGGATTTAAATGCATTACTAATGATAGAATAGGTTAAATGATATACTGGGGCCTGTCACCGTCTCACAAACTTATTTAATTCCCACCTGAGATTTGCATTGTGTGAATGCAAAACAGATGTAGAACTGTATTAGGGTACGTTTTAATCATTTTAGTAAATTCGTCCATTTCTATTGTCTCCTTAATGCTGTTGATGGATTGGGAAGATAACAGTTCTGTGACATACAACTGTGTGCTAATTACTTAGAGCTTAGTAGGAGGCTGAACGGCTGCCTGGCAACCAAAATAAAACACTAAAGTAAAAAAACAACATTATGGATTGTGTACTGAATTAAACAAAAACTATCAGCAACAGGCTGTAGAGTTGTGTACATAAGGTGGGATGTTTATGCCACAGTTTTATTTGTTAAATATTTAGACATAGACTTAAAAGAAGGAGTTGAGTATGTTGGAATTCATCCTGGAGGAAATGATGTTAGTTCTGGACACAATTGTTTTACTGTGATAATTATGCAACACAATTTCAAAAACAAGACAAATGTACTCAAGAGTGATCATATGATTAATGGTAAACCCTCAAAAAGAAGATAATTGCGGTCGACAAGGTTCAGGGTACCAAGTGGATTTCAATGAAAGGTGATGACATGCCTTTCGGTGGTCAATACATCTGTGACCCCAGCTAAGGACTGTAAGACTTTTATCCCAGGCCCTATTGGCAGGCTTGGGTGAGTCTAAAGGGCATACCTAATGGCTGTGAAGGCACAATGCTGTCAGAATGCCAGAGAGGTTATAGCATCGCGCTGGTCCCCTGTAGTTTCTCCTCAGCACTGGACTGGATGGTAGCCAAGCAGACAATAAGGAGGAATATTAGGTAGTAATTTTATTTATTTTTTTAAAACAAAGACAGCGATGGAAGGAAAACAGTATGCTACAGCTTGGCCCATGGCATTTTGCCAGTGGCTCTAAAACACGATGTGAAACATAATGTGAAACAACAACACAGACAGACAGGAGGCAGCAGGACTCGGGGGAGTCAAGCATTTGTGAAGGGAACATCACATCCCACAGGTGGTGCACAATGTCTCATTGGGCATCCATCAAATGTTGTCAGTGAAATATAATTCATTTATCTGGTGTGATGTTTCACTCAGTTCAAGAGACACAGAGGTAACAATGCACTGTCCTTCATAACACAAACACAGTAGCAGAGATTCTTGGAGTCTTTCTGACGGTAGTATTCCCATAATATGGAAGTCCATAAGCCTAAACTTTACAAAACAATGGAGGCTATACAAAGCATTCACTTGCAAGGCAGCCGACAGAAATCAGGCGAACCCTCTTTACTTTTCCAATAACTCTTTATTACAGTAGTGAGCAGTGTACCAGCCGGTTTAATGGAATCATGTGCCACGTTTATGGCTTCCAATAGTTTACATTATAGGATGGGTTTTGGAATCATGCTAGAGGATTATGCGAGCGCCTCCATTTAAGCGTGACATGATTGATTGTACACACAGCTGTAAATTCAGGCCCTAAAAGTCTGGCATTCTCTTACTGTCAGAGGTATTGTGTCCCATTTCTCTTTCCACACATACTCCCAAAGCTTAATTGTCTCAAATGTTCCATTATGTTAATTAAAAAGAACATGCCTTCAAGAAACAGACAGCTCTTTGATATTAGAACCAACCAACAAATAGTCCTGGCACCAACTCACGTGAGGCCCTGCCAATGGAGAAATCCAGTGATTCCATGCCCATGCATGGTTTTATTACTTAATAAAAAGCCATTTTGTGTGCCCGAAACATATTGAGGGAAACAGACTGTTGGGATATGGGACTGATAGTTCAATAACCGACGATGGTTAGTTTATTTATTTATTTCCACACCTTTCTGTCATTGCCCTGTTTTGTTGAACCTTGCTTTCACCACTGTTCAACACTCTCTAATTAGCAGGTTTAGAAATTAAACAATATGCGCTCTTTCAAATCTCCAATCAGATATTTTTTCTCCCGCCTTCCATTGTTCCTCTCGTTCCTTCTCTCTGATGTCTTGCTAATGACTTCTGTTGATATCGGGCCCATTTGTTTCTCATATGAAGTCTGTGTGTCGTCAGCTTTTGCTGATGTGTGTGCACATTGAAAGTGATTTGACTAATGCTGGTTAATGGGCACAGAAACCAAACCTGGTCATTTAATTTTGAAAGAAACTGTCTGCGATTCTGAGTTGCTGTCATCTTGTTTTGTTTTGCGGCATGCCATTAGGCTGCATTTCATACATGTCTTAACAGGAATCATAGAATAACTAGTGCCATCGACGTGTCTGGATGAGCCCACAGCCCTTACGAAAATCGACCATGGTAAATCATGGTTTTCATGTTTTTTTGAGCATGGTTCGGCACATTTAGACCATAGTCACAAACCATGCTGAAATAACCATGAAAACCATGAATAACCATGATCCATGGTTAGTCAGGAACCACGGTTTTCTTGGTTACCCCAAAAAACCCAAGGATAAGCCATAGAAATATTATGGTTGGTTCAGAGTACTTACCGTAAAACCATGGACGATTTTCGTAAGAGAGATTATTTGTGGGATGTGAGATGGCCCATGGAGTATGTAGACGGTGTATTGTTCGAATCCATTCAGTGGTCCATGTGTTGGCCTCCAATTTTTTTTTCTTTTTCTTTTTTTTTACTACCACCGCATAATAATATGGCACTTATTTTATTCATGTTAAGCCAGCAGCCTGGGATGAAATGCCTGCTGCCTTTCACTACTCTGGGCTTTCAAACCCCAGTGTGTGGCAGGTGATAGGAGACGGGTTTTATTACTATATGAATGCGTCATGAGGAGCGAGGAGCCAGAGCTGGGGCCCAGGGGGGGAAGAGAGCGGCGCTCTGGGATTCTTCAATGCCTGTGATGCCATATTCAGAGCAGACAGCTCCTGTCACTGCCAAGGGCTACATGAGCACGCAAACACACCAACGGAGGCCTTGCACTAGCATAGGCGCTGTAAACCACATACACATACGCATACGCATACGCATACGCACGCGCATGCACACACAAATATGTGCGACCATGCATACCTACACACACACGCGCACACACATCCACGCGCGCACACACATCCACATGCGCGCGCACGCACACACACACACATACGCGCACGTACACAAGCATCCACGCACACAAGCACACACACAAACACACGTAATATACACATGCATGTACAGTGCAACCACACCCCCTGCACACGCACAACCCCACTCACACGTGGACTCACACACATGCTCACGCACGCCCACAGCCATGCACATGCGCACAAACACTCTCTTTGTCTTTGGTATATTCACTCTTTATCTCTTGCATACACAACCCATGGAAAGTTTGTGTGATGCATTCCAAAGCAGAGAGCACAAACTTTTTGCCAAAAGGACAGAGAATTAGAAAACATCCCACACACACTACCTCTGTGTTCGTTCGTGCTTCAGAGCGGAGGCTTTGGAGTTCATGGGTGGGAGACAGCAAAGGCCATGGATTAGAACAACCCAACAGTGACAGCCATGGCTCTGCAGGAGGAGAAGTGTTTGAAGTCCTGTCAGGGACCGACACATGCACGAATGCACGCACGCACACACGCACGCACGCACGCACGCACGCACACATGCACACACACACACACACACACAAACACACACACACACAAACACCAGCCATCACGACTACCCATCCAGTCAGCCTTTACTCCCTCCCTCCCCCCCAAAGCAGAGGAACCAAACTGGTGTCCTTGCAAGCAGTGACCCTTGAAGCTCACTGCCGTCCCCCTGGGGGACCCCTGGACTGTCACTGTGTCCTGAACCGAGGACAACTTACTCTGTCTGTCAAGGTCCACACACATAGGACTGCACTGGGCCCCGGACACACACTGCAAGCCTCTGTGGAGAGGAGACACAGACGCAGAAGGTGCCCTGATGTCGAACAAGAAAACACCTGCTTCCTGTCTCCTGGACATGCTAGTCACTCTGGGGCCATGTAATAGCAATACCACTGAGAGAGGGAGGGAGAGAGAGAGAGAGAGAGAGAGAGAGAGAGAGAGAGAGAGAGAGAGAGAGAGAGAGAGAGAGAGAGAGAGAGAGAGAGAGAGAGAGAGATAGAGAGAGAGGCAGACAGACAGACAGACAGACAGACAGACAGACAGACAGACAGACAGACAGACAGTCAGAGTCAGAGACAGACAATAAAAGTGAGACAGAGAGAGGGATAGAGACATTGAAGCTCACCTTATTTAATCATGTGGTAAAACATACTACTGTGTAATTAGTTGCAGTTAGTGTACTAAATTAAAAATCAATTGATATTTGAATCCATTCCGTTTTAGAACGTAATCACTATATGCATCACTAACACAGCACATTACGTTATCCACACCAGTACCATCTGAGGAATATTCTTTTTTGTTAAAGGACAACTGCACTATTTCGAACATTAAACCCCCCTTTTCTGTTTTTTCTCTGCAATGTTTTAGAGTCCCGTTCTTTTTATGTTTGCTGCTGTCTCTGTTATTTAACTACTATAGATTTTGTCTCAATTGGTTTTACAATGGCCGTCTATGGGCATGTCCAAATATGTTTACCTTTAATATTTGTTGTCGAAAGTATGCATCTCACCAAGTGGTGTTCATTGGAATTTCGTAACATGTTTGAAGGTGAAATATGGATTCTGTCATTTTTTTATTTGCCATTTTATGAATTGAAGAACAACATATATTTACAAGTCAATAGCCCTGAACACTTGGTGAGTTGCACAGTCTTGAAAACAAATGTTTGGGGTGGTTTTAAAAACATATTTGGATATGCCCATAGACGGCCATTCTAAAACTAGATGAGTCAAAATCCAAATCCAAGACAGCAGCAAACCTGAAATAAATGGTGAGGGGGATTCTACAACATTGCAAAGGCGTGTAATCTTGGAAACAAAGTGCACTTGTCCTTTAAGGAAAACATTTCATCCCCATACTGTAGAATCCACACATAACATACATTTATCCACACATGATTATTGTTTGAATTTTGTGATTGTAGTGTTATTACAAATAATGTTACTTCAATAATAAAAGCTACTTACTATGATTCTCCATGGCCACCAGTATTACTTTAAGAGACATCTAAGTTGTAGAAAGGCATTTTCACACCTTTCTCCACTTCCGTCCATTCCGTATAACGTAGACTCTTTTCTTTTCTTTGGTAGGTAGTTGTTTAGCTGAGGACAAAATCAGCACAGATGGAGGAAGTGGGTTTGCTTATAGCTGCCTGCATGCCACTTGAACTATTTTGTGTTGGAAAAGGGGGTGGAAAAGGAAAAGGAAAATCATATTTATCAGCAACAGTGTTCGACGACGTGCACATCTGACTGCCTGCCAAGCGCTCCTATAAATAGGCCAGCCTTCCCTCCTGCTGCTGACAAATGTGAGAGACAATGGCACTTCATCTTGTACACGGTGGGCTCGGCTTGCCTGTCGAGATAGGGCCACATCAAATCCATAAGGGGTAATCGGAGACAGGTGAGGGATGTCTCAATTCAGGTCACACTCCTTGTAGCTATTACCTACTGTGTGCTATTAAGTACACATGCCTGCCTGTCTGCCGTGACATAAGGTACACAACGACTTGTGGCTTGTCCACGCACGCACGCATGCACTTGCACTTGCTCTCTCACACAGAAACATACACATACACACACACACACACACACACACACACACACACACACACACACACACACACACACACACACACACACACACACACACACACACACACACAGAAAAACAGACAGGCACACACATGTACGCACACACAGATACAAGCATACACAAATACACAGACTAGCACACAGAAACGCAAACCCAGGCTATGCACAGGCAAGTGCACAGATACACACACACACACACACACACACACACACACACACACACACACACACACACACACACACACACACACACACACACACACACACACACACACACACACACACACAGTATGTAAAGAAGACCTGCTGTCCATAACATGGACAGACAGATGCCTGAAACACTATCGAGTCAGTTTGACATCACCACCATTACAAAATCCTGTGTGGAAAGGGAAGGCTATTGCTACACCCTCTGTTTTTGGACTGACTGAAATTGTGCTGAGATTTTTTTATGACTAAATTAATCTAAAATTAATCTTGTGATCCACCTCCTTGTGGTTACATTTCAAAATCCTCAGTGGGATAGGGTGTGATTAATTAAAATGATGGTAGCCTTTTGTTTTTAGAGATTACATGTTGGTGGTAGGCTAGTGGCTGTTTCTGTGTGGCTGTGTTAGAAATGACCAGAACCATTCAAGAAAAAAATCATCATGTAAGACTTTATTGTTTTTTTTTATAAAGATCGTATTTTTCAAACGTATTTCTGATTAACATGTTCTATATACAGTAAATTGATAATTGTCTATGAAATACTGTCTCAATTCAGCTTGGGATAGACAAATAGGCCTATGTCCTCGTCAGTTCGAGGAAAGCATTAGACGAAGCAGAAATAGTTGAGGCTCATACTTTGATTATTCTATACACAGAAATAGGGGTTTTTGTTCTAAGCGAGCAGCTGCAAGAACACCGCCAGTGGGCCGAGTTCAGAGATTGCTGTAGCAGCCATTACAACTCACATTCTGTTTCTGAATCATATGAGATATCCATCAGAGCTTGCCGGCTGGCTTCAACGCCTGTGGCTGTGTTTAAAAAGCCACAGAAATAAAAAAAATAAAAAATCTCAATACAGTACCAGTGTCAAACACTCTTCTGTGCATTGTGAATATACTCTTTGCAAGGCAGCCTGAAGTCAGCGAGGGGGCAGATATGGCTTGGAGCAGTACTACTGCTAAAGTGGACACTGCCGCTCAGTGTAAGTGCTGTCAGAGCGAGTACATGTTGTGACATATACCCAAATGTAAACTGCAATTTGACAACAGCAAAGGAAAACCACCCCCAGATCATTTACTCTAGAGGGGGGCTATATTAACGCGTGTCATGCTGGCTTAGTTAGTTTTCATGAGGCAAAAGTGTAGTAATAATAGGATGTCAGCGTGATATTATAGAGCTGTGTCTATCCACTGGAAATGAGACACAGCACAGGAGGTAGTTTTTCTCTCTTTCTAAAGTTGATATTTCAAACATTCACATTCAATTATGAGCAAATGACTTGAGAAATTGCTGCAAGACATGGATCTGCCAGTAGACCGTAACGCCATGAGAGAGTAATCCTTCAATCGAAGTTTTGTCCCTTAATAGTCTATGCTGCAGCACACAAAACCCTGCACCGAAAACTTTTCAGTGCTTAAAAAACACTCGCAGATATTTCACAATGTCTCGCCATGGCATACTTCAATGAAATCCTGATACTATACATCCTAAGCCCTCACTCTCTCTCTGAAAAAATCCCTAACACTGCTAAGGTTTGGGGAAAAAACTGCCACGCACATCTATTGCCCAGGGCTATGAGTACTCCTTGGCAAAGGAGGCATGGAGCTCCCTCGCCCACCCCGCTGCGAGAGCAAAGATTTATGGTTTGCTACAAGCTCTTTATTGTTGCTGAAGTATTACATATAATTGCTGGTACATTGCCACAGGACACTGCACTGGAGGTATCCTCCACTTCCTTAGCACCAACTGTGCTGAATAATATATGCTCTGTGATCGATAAATAAGGCCTTAGATTTAGCATTCACAGAGTGTTGGGTACTTCACTCCCTCACAGACACGCACGAAGAGGGAGACGGCGAGAATCAAGGTCAGTTGACAGCGCTTCCTGAGTAGTACATATAAAGAGAGAGTGTGGTGAGAGAGAGAGAGAGAGAGGGAGACATCTCTCCTGAATGAGTTATCACCCTCCCCTGGAAGTAATCTGCGAGGCGACAGCAGCCTGATCCCTTTCAGAGGACCCCCTTTTCATTCTCTCCTGGGACCCAGACCACTCAATAAAGTGTTATCATCGACAGGTCTTAGTGGGAGAGCTGTGATTTAGACTGGGGTTGAAGAGCAGCAGGCCTCGCCGCGCCTTGACGGTGCAGCTGAGGTGCTGCTGCCGTGCTGCAGCTCACATTCTGAAGACTGTCACCGTGCATATGTCTCGGAAGGTTTCCTTTCCACCAAAAGACGCTCATAAAGGCAGTCACGACACGAGGCTGATCAAAAGCACCCTTTCAGATTCGTGCTTCCTGAGCTTGATCTCTGTCACAGCATATTGTGTGTTCTACGTTAAAATATTCAAATCCTCTTTAGAGAAACTTACCTGGATTTGTCAGGTGTTATAACCTTCTGGGGATATTTCCAGGGTACAAGGCCTTGATCTTTGCTAAATGTCTCCGGTAAATGTAAAAAAAAAAGAAAAAGCGAGTTATTTTTGGCACATGTTTGACAAAGTATTGCCCGAAGCAGTGGCACACTTGCCCATGGCCATAACAAGCGATTCCAGGTGGATATGCGGTCACAGTTCCTTGTCAGGCTTCCTGTGTGCACTTGACAGCAATTAACATAAGAGCAGAGGAAGGTGGATCACAGAGGAGAAAGAGGATGAAAGGGGATCAGTACACAGAAGAAGCATGCAGCGACGTCGTAGCATGTTACGCCTGCGCCTGCCTATAGGTGACATCTCAATCCTCTGCACGCTCCACACTGCTATTTTTGCTCACCACATCTGACAGAAGAAGCGAATTCTATCACACTGGTTGTGGTGTAATGAAGGAGTGTGGGGGAGGAACAGCCCAGCCATTGCGTTATAGTACATACAGTATGATCCATCTGTGGCAACAGCTCGCCTCTTGATACCCTGTGCTCCCGGTTGGTGCTATGCAGCGTCGGAGCTATAGGGGGGGGGGGGGGGGGGGGAGTGGGCAAGCAGGGCATTTGCCCCTGGGCCCAGGGCCCTCCTGTATTAGTGCTGGGGGCCCTATTATGCCCTTGGCAGGCTGTATGGGGGGGCCCTATCAGTGTTTTGACCTGGGGCCCTGTGTGCAATTGTTCCGCCACTGGTGCTATGGGTTTCATATCCATTTCATATATATTTTGATGCCTCCCCAACTACTGATGCTGGGTAGATGTTTGGTCGATGTGAGGGTTATGGCAGATATCCATGAGCACTGCAATCCTGCCCCTTCCCCTCCCTCCGTCTCACCCCCCACTCCCACTCCCACCCCAAGGGTCAGCTCCAGAGGCCAAAGGCATATCTTCTGAGAGAGTGAAGACGGGGAGCAAAGGACAGGCCATGATTTTTTTGACTGATGAGATCTCAAGAGAAAGAGAGTGGACCATTTCCTCTGTCTGCCAGTGATAGCTGCTGGGCTTTGAGAGATGGAGCTCAGGTTGTTAAATTTATAGTCTAATTTTGCCGCCTGATGGTGAAGGGAAAACATCTGACATCTGCTGCAGATACACCCACCACAGACGAACTAAAAGCCTCTGCTCTGTGTGGTTGGTTGCTTTATCTTCCTTGTTTTGCTTTCTAATTTATTAAGGTTTTGTGTCGCAGACTGTGGAAAGTATTGAGCTGGGCTACGGAGAGTGTTTACTGGGAGAAATATCTCATACTATTAAACTTCCCAAATACCCCCATGAGTCCTGAGGAACAGAGTGAAATCAAAGGGCAAATTCTGAATGCGTATAAATTGTCTTGTTTCATTTAAAGTGTCTTGGTTTGTCTAAGCAAAGTGAAATTCCCTCAACGCGCTGTCATGCCGCAGTGAACGTGCCGCTGTATGTAATGCTGTGATGATCGCCCGTTAGCCTTGTTGCATTTTAATGTTGTTTGAGACAACAGAGCCTTTCTGCTGCTTTTTGGCAAAAAGGAAAGTCAACAACACTCGACATGAGGTGGAATGTTCTATAGCAGTGATTCTCAAAGTGGTCCAGGGACCACTGGTGGTCCACGACAGAGCTCAGGTGGTCCGCGAGGGGATTTCTGCTTTTCCATGGCAAGTAGTAGGCTATAGTATATTTGTAACATTATTACAAAGCTAAACATAGCTTGAGTCATATTTTCACCATAATAAGACAGGCTTGTAATGTGAATAAAAAGGAAGTGATCTGCATCGAAATTAGCAGTGTCATATTAGCAACCGTCAACTGTCATTTCAGTTGACAGGTGGTCCCTGAACACTTTTTGGGGGACAAAGTGGTCCTCCATCTGAAAAGTTTGAGAAAGACTGTTCCAGGGCCGGTTATAAGCATAGGCCGGCTAGACGGTCGCCTAGAGCGCAATGTGAAGAAGGGGCGCCGAAATGGCGCTCTCCGATGCGTAATTTTGCGATATGGAGGTTTTTTTTATGAAGTCGCAATCAACAAAGCGTGGCGAAAGCGCTCCTCACAGCAAAGCGCCCCTCAGCCAATAGTAATATCGCTTTCAACTGTCTCTGGGAAGTCTGTGAACCAATAAACAGACAGTCCTGAGAAAGGGGGCGGGACGAGTGACAGCGTGCGATCTATTTTGAATTTGGAGACTCATTCGAGAGACAGAGGGAAAGTGAGAACAGCAAAGCTGCTCTGCTGGGTGGAGAATTGTTATGTTCTCATTAAACCAGTCATTGCATGATGCAGGAGTTGCAGAGGGTGTTTTGGAAGTATGTGGTTTAATCAGAAACCGTTTGTGGTAATGTAAAGCCTAATAGTTATGAGGCTACTGTTTGGAATTAGAGGGAAAAAGAGCTTTGCTTTTGATCTGAGAAATCGCTAGTTAGCATGCTAACATTAGCCAAGTATGCCAAGCAATGAAATCCAGTAAAGTAGCTGTTAGTAGCCTACTCACTAACACCCACCTGACATCATAATACTTGCTTAGGTTGACCAGCAGTGTAAAGTAAGACTGGTGCCATGTTTAAAACAAGTTTAGCTGCCATATCTCCTTCCATCCACTTGAATGAATTACCTGTTGTAAGCTTAAAAAAACATTGTTTCCAGACCAGAATGACATATAGGCCTACATTAATCATGTAAGAGAACCATGCACAGCATGTTTTCATGCTGAGTGATGTAGTATTGCAGACAAGTGAGGCTATTTACTATATTTTGTATGTAATGAAATTCAAAAGCGTGACAGCTTTTCTCCCTTTCTCTCACCCTGTCCCTCCGGTTCAAACACATAGATAGCCCCCTTCTCATTCTCCTACTCACAAATGCACCACTATTTCCAGTAGGCTACAGAAATGAAATTGGTTTGGAATCATAGACAGCACAAATGTGTAGCTTATTAAAATTGTTATGCTGCCATGCTTTGTGATGCTGTAGGTAGTGTAGATAGGCTATCAATGCAGACCTCCTTGGTAGGCCTATTGTCTACACATGCATTTGACATGCAAATGTACTGTACCACTCTCCTGGTATTTCAATTCCATTTTACAATTCAAACACATTGATAACCTCCCTCTCATCTGGGGTTGGGGGCACCACCACCATTACATCCAAGACACCACACAGTGAAGGTACTTTCATGCGACTCAATCTGATGTGTTGGTCGGCTGTCCAAAATCCATTTAATGCAAAACAGTTATTGTTCTTGATGCTATTTAGTTAAGCTTACTACCGGTATTACTCTTGTGTTCTGTAAGGTATAAAAAAAAAAGGGGGGGGGGGGGGCCCCAGAACTCAAACTCGCCTAGGGCGCCAAATAAGCCAGAACCGGCCCTGGACTGTTCTATAGTATAAACGACCATCTGGGTACTTTGCTCGTGAATGTGCGTTACGCCCCTTTTTTGGGGGAAAACAAACAGAATGTCTCATTAACTACGCTACACATCGGCTAGTCTAAATTAACACAGTCCATGCTTCAGCCACGGCTGTTTAGCTATACTATTTGAACAGCCAACAACCCAACACGTCTTTGGCATGTTGAGCGTTAACAAGTCTACAGGTCCTTGTCTTTCGTTTATTCTTTCCCAACACCACCATTCAACTTGCATTGGCTTTTCTCCCAATGTTTTTCCCCAAAAAGGCGCGTAACACACATGGCACACATCACACCGTTTATGCGTATACGCATTATAATGTCTATAATGCATCGCCTGTCATGAGTGCTGTTACTCAGTGACCATTAAACTCAGAGTGTGTTTTTTGCCACCTGTTACTGATACCTGGATCCTTTAATGATTCATTGTATGTACTTCATGTGAAATTCTTGGTATGGTAAAGGTGAAATTGTCGTTACGTTTTCAAGAACATGGACATAATGACCTCATAAATTACAGCAGATGCATCAGCATCTAGTAACGCATAATGAAACACATAATGAAAGTGATAGCATTAGCATATGTCCTATTTCGTCATTTGAAAAGATAGTAATTTTAATGTTTGCGAGAAGATTGTCACATTTGACTTAAACACAGACGTGGCCTTGAAAATGGACATGGTATAAACATGGTGAACTTTAACACACAGTAATTTACTTTTTTTTTTTTAAATGAAAGCGACAAGAATGATGAACTTTTGCTGCAGTAGGCTACTGTATCTTGTATAACAGTGTTTTATTTCATCCGTTATTGGATTACTATTTAATGTCGGGTATCACCCAGCTGGATCATTTTCACAGCATGCAACATAAACCCTTTAATGACAACAGCAAAGATCATGTTGGAGGATTTAATGGAATGTGAAGAGCAGAGCCACTGTACTGAGCTGAGCACACACTCACACACACAAGCATGTACACACACACACACACGGACTAACACACACACACGCGCGCACACACACACACACACACAAGCATGGACACACACACACACACACACACACACACACACACACACACAAGCATGGACCCACACACAAGCATGGACCCACACGCACGCACACACACGCACGCATGCACGCACATACACACACACACACACTGACACACACACACACACACAATGTAAAAGTGAAAGGGAGGGAGGGTCTGCTTCTTCCAAAGATCTCTCAAAGTGCACCATTTTAGAGGTTTCTGCCATCGTTGCTTCAAGGGATTTCCTTAAAAGCCAACCTTATTGATCAGAACCAAGACGAGGGGGAGTTTTATGTTCCATTTGCAACCTCAAAATGAAAGAATCATTGGGTTTAGTTAAGATTGATCTCCTTTATGAGTTTTGTGGAAGCCAAGGCTTGGGTAGCGACACACTGCCTCTCCAAAGCACCCACTCGAGCACAATAACACGAAATCTTATGGCAGGCCATACCGTTGAGAGGCAAGGCGAAGAATAACATTATGATCCCAGGGTTACTGTGACCAACAGAGGAGTATGGGTTTACAGCTTGGGTTTACATTGTATATAGGCTACAGTGTGCAATATTATAGAAGAAACTTCCAGAAGGAGAAATTATACCATTCAATTTGTTTTCACAAATGGCTCTCCTAAATGGCAAAAGCAACGTTGGCTTGGGCCTAAATGATGCAAATTTTGTATTTCATGGTCTCCTTTTGAGTTCTTTTCTAGCAGGGCAATCCTGCTCCAGGTGCCATTTCCCTGACAAACACAATGCAAAGTCAGCAAAGAGAGAGAACAAAGCTGCCGCAAATCAATACCACCCCATCGTCAGCTCAGCAAGCTCTTTACGATACGCCAACTTCCAGTGCAGCATCTTTTCACAAATCACTGCTCAGGTGTCTGTCCATAAACTAAACAGTATATGCGATGATCACCACTGGAGCTATTCATCAACATCTGCCCATCCGTCTTTGGCCAGCAGCCTTGCACAGACTCATCATCGCATCAAAGTTAATGTGGTATTATAGATTAAAAGAAAACTTTCAGCAAATAGAACGATCCCACTTTGTATCGATTGCCCTACTAATGCAATGCATATGTTTATACTTAATACATAATGCTACAGAATTGGCAGGCATTAACTTATGGGTTGAAATGATAAAGCATACACGCATCACAAGTACACCTTAGGGCATGTAAATGATATCAAAATCCATACCTTGAACATTATAAACGCATAGTACAGTATGTACACAATCACATCGTTGTGGTCTGTGTGATTAATGTCAGTGAGCGAGAGAAAAAAAAAAGTTGGATGGTACTGTATGTTATGGACACAGACAGCAAGGGCAGCACAACAGATTGGTGATGACTTGAAAAGCAGAGCTGATCCATTTCACTGATTAAGTGAGAGGGGATCCTTCACCTTGCGCTGGCTCTGTAGCCAGAGGAGCCGTCTAATCAGCACTCCATCAGCAGTCAGCTCCTCTAGGCCGCTCATAATTCAGCATCCTTCAGCCCCAAACTCCTCTGATCAATCCATGATTAATGCCTGCCGCATCTCAGTCGCCAGCCTGGGAGCTGTGGCCGGGTGAGGGGGAGGGAGAAAAAGTAATCCTATCAAAAAAAGACCCCTGTATTAGGACAAAGAGAAGCTGGTGGTTGAACTTGGCGCTTTTTTAAGTTGGCAGTAAAGTGTTTTTGGCCCCGTCAAAAAGGAGAGATTGTGAAGCAGTTGCACTGGACCCTTGCACTTTTCTGGCTGTCTTTCCTTTGCTTTCTTTCTTTCTTTCTTTCTTTCTTTCTTTCTTTCTTTCTTTCTGTAAATAAATAAATAAATACATAAAAACCTAAGGGGAAGGCCAACAAACTCTACTTTCACAGCCTTGATGCGATTTATGATCCCACTTGTGTTAAAGTTTACTGAATATATAAATACTGAATATTGTGCGTGCGTGCGTGCGTGCGTGCGTGCGTGCGTGTGTGCATGCGTGCGTGCGTGCGTGCATGTGTGTGTGTGTGAGATGGGAGTGTTGCGCAAAAAGCTGTCAACCTTGTAAAGCTCCTCTGTAGCTTGGCCACATTAAGTCCAGCTTGTGAACTGGAAGATTATAATTGCATTTTTACTGCTATTTAGATGCAAAGTAGTTCATTACAAATATAATGAGTTTGAAGAGCCTATTTGCATCAGATGAAAAAGCATAGGGCCAAATTATAATAGGCAATTTGAACAGGATTGCTTTCGCCAAGCATTTTTTATAGGTATGTTGAGTTCATCTTGATATTAGATGGTTTAACTGATCAGCACAAGCTAGGTTGAGTAGTCAGAGGTAGGGAAACCAACATGGGGGACAAAGGGGTCAGCTGTCCCGGGTCCAGGGAGATGGGGGAGTCCCATAATTGGGTCCTCATTACATTGTATGTATCGGGTGGAGGGGGTGGGGGGCTTTCAGATGATTTTGTCCTGTGCCCAGCCAAAGCTGTCAGCGGCCCTGGTCAGAGGCATTACTACCACAACATCATTTTGCAGGGGACCCCTGGGTGGGTGTGGAGAGCTATGTGTGCAATCCATTCTAACAAATTGGATCACTAAACAAAAGCGAATTAGTGACAAATGATGCACATTGAAAATGGTTTTGCGATTTTTGGGCATTTTGAAGGCAAGAAATTGTGACAAGTTCGTTAAAAAAAAAAAAAGCAATCCAATCATCCAATCACATTTCATGTACGTAAGTGCATGACTACCAGGTCTAGCAACCAAATGTAAGGATATATTTCAAATGACGTTTGTCATTTAATCTAACACAATAACAACAATAGATTGCTAACAATACAATATAGAAGATAAATGGACATGACTCTGCAACTCCAGACGTGGTCCCTGAACCTTAATTTGATTATTCGTTTGCTTCAAAGATAGAGTGTGTGGTGTGGTGGGCTCATTAGGAACACCAACCCTATCTTTCTCCCTGACACGTTTTTGAACCTGACCTAATTGTCCATAAATTTCAACACGAAGTCATAAATGCCAAAAAAGAGGAGAACAGACAGACTCAGCGAGTGCTTAGAATGCCAATGCAATGCTCTCACACATAGAGGACAGACTGGAGAGAGAGAGAGAGAGAGAGAGAGAGAGAGAGAGAGAGAGAGAGAGAGAGAGAGAGAGATGAGTTGGAGGGAGGAACTGAATGATGGAGAGACAAGACCAGGAGGCTTCAAAGACAACCGGGATGAAAAGATGAAGAGATGGGCGATAAAAGACAGAGAAGAGAATTGGAGAAAATAAGTTACAGATGGGAAATCAGGGCAAGCAAGGCAAAAGCAAAAGAGAGTGTTGGGGATCCATCAAATCTGTTAATGGCTTTAGACTGTGACCCACACTGTTCCACTTAGCTGTACTGAAGCTAGCTGACAGACAGGTCAATGCCTTCTGATTTGCACAGACACAGTAAGGTACAAGGTGAGAGATTGTGGTTTTATGAGGTGACATTATCATATGTCGGCCCTGGGTGTACGCCTGACGATTGATGTTGGGAATACAAAAACATGCTGGCGTTGGAAAATATGGGTGTCACCATCTATCCTTCATGCAACAGCAGTGCAAGTGTAGCGCACCTTGTGTTTTTTCTATTTCATTTTAAATTAGCTGCGTGTCTAATCACAACAAATAGCACATGCACTTATACCCTATGAAGAACAAAGACTTTTTTTGGTAACACTTCACAATAACCTTCCGCTATAAATGGTTTACTAATGGTTTGTTGTGCATCTATAATACTATTATAAGCGTTGATATATCATTAAATCAATTCTATAACACATACTAAACATTTGTTGATGACTATAATATATTGCTAAATATTTACCTAAAAAGACTTTAACTATTCATTTAAACTATAATTCTATTGTAAACATATCATTACATCAATTGTAAAACATTAACTAGGCAGTTGTTGGAGTATTTTTAGTTAAATAGGCTATTTAGTAATGTATGTAATCAGCAAATGTTAAGTAAGTGTTATACAATTTATTTATTAATATATCAATGTTTGTAATACTATTATAGATGCACAGCAAACCATTAGTTAACCATTTATAGCGGAAGGTTATTGTGAAGTCCTACCACTTTTTTATCTTAAGTCTATCTCTTTTTCGCAGAGTGAGCTCATCCCTTCTTGGTCTGACCAGCTCGATAACCCCTAAACTGGCTGGAGTGTGTCACATGCCACTAAGCTCATGGGCGACTCGGAGCAGATTGCAGCTGCACTTGTAAAGGCGGAGTGGCGCTGGGCGAAATGGGTTTAATTCACACTTGGAGCCAACATTAACATTATTCCTGTAATTTACTGGTGGTGGCCATCGGAGCCTGTGGGCAACACACTTGCAGGACCATTGAATAGTCTAATGGCCCGGGAGAGTGAGGTAGAGAGAAGGGGATCTCTGGCCGTGTGTGCTGCGGGAGACTGTAGACCAGAATGAGAGCCCATGCAGAGTCACTCCTGGGCAGCTCTCCTCTCACCAGAAGTGGGAGAGCACTTCACACCGCGTTCCTCCGTGGACCCAGTGTCTGGAGGAGCAAGCCCAGTGCTGAAGGGGGAAATTATTCAAAATTAACTTGAAAGTGATTCAGGGGACTGGCTGGCTTAACATTACTTTGCTTTGGTGGAGATTTTGGTGGAGCTCTTGAGAATATTAAGTATGCTATCCTCAGAGTCTGTTTCCAGTTTTAAGGATTTACAACTCTGTGAATTATGAACAAGGGACATTTTAAATGTATTGATTCACTTGGAATACTTTTTTCTTTTGACATTATTTGGTTGTTAGTGTATTTTTGTTGTATCAGTTTTTGCATTCCATTTTGTTATTTTTATTCAATATTATTTCAAAATGTGAATAGTGGATGAATAATTACAATTATATTTGATTATGTTTTTTAGTCTATGTTGACCTTTGTGGTGAATTGGGGAAATGTATACTTTTTTACATAAAACATAGAGGACCTGCTGGAACAAAAAGGAATTCATTTTGTAAATGTTATCATTGTTGTTTCAATTATCAATTTCATAAATGTTATCATCATTAATGTCACCCACAACAAATATAGAATGTGAATATAGAATATTATTTCTTTCTAATATTAACTTTAACTACTTACTGAGGTGGTTACCATGACGTTATGACTGCTGACTGCTTCATATGTTCTGAAATTTCTTGCACACAACAACCTACCAGACCTCAGCCTTGACCTTGTTTAACAACATGCTCTGAGCCATGAAGTAAACTCTCTCTCTCTCTCTCTCTCTCTCTCTCTCTCTCTCTCTCTCTCTCTCTCTCTCTCTCTCTCTCTCTCTCTCCCCATCAGATGAATTCAAAGCCTTCTTGAAAAAGCTGCCCACTGATCGATTTCTCAACACCTCTGCCATCTTGAGGTACTGGACATCGGACAGCTCTCTTCAGCGGCGCTACGGGCAACTGGAGGCCGGCACCAAGTTGGTGCTCGGCAAGGCCCAGAAGATTGTCCGCAAGCTCTTCACACTGAGCAAACGCTGCCCCAAGCAGCCCAGGATCAGCCTGCCCAGAGAGAGGTACTACTGTATATCCTCAGCCAGCGTGTGGCAGACTTGGCCTCTCCACTAGCGCTAGTCATTACAGGCAGTTATCTCTGAGTTGCGGACAGCAGTAATCATTATACTGGAAGTCTCTGTTGCCAGCCCAGTCTGTTGCCAACGTTAGCCTTTTGCCTTACATCCATCATACACACGATATGGCTGCAGCTTAGACACTAGTTGCATCTTTTGGCTGCTCTGTTTCAATGGTCATGTTAGCATTAGCATAAAGGGTTCAAATGGCAGTTTTCCCCTTCCCCTGGGATGAGTCATAAAATGTCAGTATGCCCAGAACAGATTACTCATTAATATGCACACATAACAGGAGCATCTTTAACTAACCATAATCAGTGTCATTCAGCATTAGCAGCGTGTGACACAGGCATTAAACCTATTTAAAAAGCTATTTACACACTCCCCATCAAACCCCATGCCCTCCTATTAATGCCAGTCTGTTTTCCGGGAGGTTATTGTGTGACATGATCTGGTGTTTATTTAAGCTGAAAGGGGGGAGAGAGAAGGCTGCCAGACCTCCTCTATGCATGAGCTGTTTGTCATTTCTAAACCATTATATGAACACAGTAAAAAAAAAATCTGTGTCAAGTCAATACTCAGAGAGTAATCTGGGACCAAATACACTCTAGGAAATGTTGACTTAACTCTCCAAGTGTTGAATGGACACTGCATGTTTTACTGTGTAGGGAATTTAAAGCTGTTGCTAAAAAATGGAAAGTGTGAATGTTACACACAGTCTAAGGGAAAAGGGCAAAATAGATGGAACACAAGAGAGTGGTAGAGAAAAAGAGAAAGAGAGCGGTAGAGAGAAAGAGAAAGAGAGAAGGAGGGAGGGTGGAATGGCGTGGGAAGATTGAGAGGCCCTTTGTAGCACATGGTCAGCCAGCGTTGGCACACTGTAATCAAGTGCTCCAGAAGAGTGACAGGTTGTACTTAACGTCCCTTACTTTGAAGGCTTCCACTCGCCTGACAATGCACACCTGGGTCTGGCGTCTTTAACAAGGCTAGCCTGCTATGCAACTGCACTGAGTTCTCTCTGCACTGTCCCACCTGGACACAGACCAGAATTACATTAATTTCATTTATAAATAAAATTTTTATCATACGTGTGCTGGCTGACTTGCCCAGTAAACCAGTATGCTATACTTGACTTCCAGAGAAGCCTTGGTGCTTCTATAACGAGGGCTGTAAAGATTTATATCACCGTCTGTAGTTTTTTTTTCCGTCCAGGGTATCTTTTTTTCTAATAGGATGAATTTTCTGATAAAGCTATAGACATTACATTAACACCACATACAGTAATTATCTTTTCTTGTAGTCCCACCATAGGGAAATAATGCGATGTTGCTTGTTCGAATTAGCATAACTCACTTTTCAAACATGGCATTTAAATTTAATGAAAGCTCTTAGTGGTTGCAAACATACATAAATGGCCCAGAGGAAATGTGTAACCTCTGGGGAGCGCAGCACCGAATTGAATCTGGGATGTGCAAAAGCTGTTTGTATGTGTTGACTTTTTCTCTATACTAAGTAGCTCGATAATGAATTTGCCGAGCCCCTTTTATTACGTGTTACTCTTTGAACTGGGCGATGTCGAACATCAGTAAAAAGCCGCCCCCTCTCTCACCTTTAACATCTGAGCGTCTAACCTTGCCGCGTTCTAGCAAAGAGGCTGTCTGTCTCCTGTCAGACAGGGGTTCGAGCTGAGCACAATTATCAATGGTCAAAATAGAACGCCTCATTACGTGCCTGACAGTAAATACGGGGGTCAGGTCCTGAATGAACGTTCGCCTTGTTGTGAAAAAAGATTTGTCATGTCATTTTCGTGCCCCAATTCCTCCCTTTAGCTGCTCCCTCCGACACCCCTCTTTGTTTCGCGTCACGCATTTAGCAAATGCCAGCAGCCAGGTGTCCCACCGTGATTAATTGTGTCTCTGTTAATTAATGTCTGTCGCTCAGGGCACTGCAGTTCTGGCTGAACCGAGCGCAGTCGCTGCTCTACTGCAACGAGCACGGCCTCCTGGGCACCTTCTCAGAGGAGACGAGGGGCTGCACCTGCCCGTCCGAGCAGCCGAGCGCCTCCTCGTGCCAAGGCGGCGTGCCGTGCCAGGTGGGAGAGGGCACCTCCTGTTCCTCCTGCGCCGCAGACAACATCACCCGCTGCGGGGCGTGCCACCCGGGCAGCATCCTGCACACGGGCGGCTGGTGCCGGCCCAACATCGCCGCCTCGCTCGACCACTACGTCAACCTGGACTTCGACATGCCCGACGCCGAGATGCGCTACCTGCTGGGCCGCCTGGACAGCCGCGTGGAGGTGCACGCCATCTACATCAGCAACGACGTGCGGCTGGGCAGCTGGTTCAACCCGGGCTGGAGGAAGCGCATGCTGCTCACGCTCAAGAGCAACAAGAACAAGTCCAACCTCATCCACATGCTGATGGGCATCAGTTTCCAGATCTGCGCCACCAAGAACAGCACGCTGGAGCCCGTGCCGGCCATCTACGTCAACCCGTTTGGGGGCAGCCACTCGGAGAGCTGGTTCATGCCGGTCAACCAGCTGGAGTTCCCTGACTGGGAGAGAACTAAGCTGGACGGCTCGCTCCAGTGCCACAACTGGACTCTGGTGATGGGCAACAAGTGGAAGTCGTTCTTCGAGACGGTGCACATCTACCTGCGCAGCCGCATCGTCACCGACGACCCGGCCGTCAACGAGACCCTGTTCTACGAGCCCTTGGACCTGGACGACCACACCGCCAACAACATGGGCTACATGAAGATCAACAGCCTGAAGGTGTTCGGCTACAGCATGCACTTTGACCCCGAGGGCGTGAAGGACCTGATCCTGCAGCTGGACTACCCGTACACGCAGGGCTCGCAGGACGCCGCCTTCCTCATGCTGCTGGAGATGAGGGACCGCATCAACCGGCTCTCGCCGCCGGCCGCCCAGCCGCTGGACCTCTTCTCCTGCCTGCTGCGGCACCGGCTCAAGCTCTCTGCCAGCGAGGTGGCTCGGCTAAGAGACTCTCTGCAGAGCTTCAGTGCCAAGCTGCCCAACTCTCAGGAGCCAGAGCTCGGGCAGCTATGCAGCTAGCCAGACTACGACACGCGTCGCTCTGACATGTGTAGATGGGTTTTGTTTGTTTGTTTGTTTGTTGGTTTGCGTGCGGCGCACATCTGTGTGTTCAAGGAATACAAAAAAACTTGCTGTCGGTATGTCGTGCTGGCCGTGCTAACACAGAGCAAGCAAACATGAAGGGTTTTGTGACAATTCCTGAGGACTTGTGTGGATATCTGTGTGGCCAACCTGAACTGAAAGTCCACATTCGCTGTTCAGCTTCAGGCAACATCCCTCTGTCACAGCACACTGCATATAAATGGATCTCTGACTCGAGTCTCGACGACAGAACAATGCCTTTTGGGGGGAAAAAACACACAAATTGGATTGGATTGCTTGCTGATTACCATGTTAGAGAAGGGGGAAAGGGAGTATGGCAAATGCTCTAGATAGTATTTGCTTTCTCTGTCACACCATACTGCAGGTTCTGTTTTCAACTGGCCATTATATTTAGAGGGGAATTACCACACGGAGTGTCTGTACAGACAGAGATCCTTAGGATTGATGGTCAAAACATTAATCCGGTCAACATTCAATTTGTGTTCTTCATTTTCTATACGTCAGCTTGGTAAAAATGTGTACAGTGACATGTATGTCTGTTCTTAAATTTGGATTGAAATGCCCTGATGTTGCGTTCAGAGACATGGCTACACCAAATGTTCAGCTTTGTGATGGACAGAATGGCAAATGTCTGTCTTTTTTTTAAACATTCAAGAAAAAAAAACACTTTTGAGATTGTAATGCAACAAAAGATACATTGTTTTAATGAAGCTCAATGACAGCTTTGTAAATATTGCTTTATCCCATTCCAATTCTTAAAGCTACACGACATTGCTTTTTTGATAAATTAATTATAAACATGTAATTTGTACTTTTTGAAAGTACAAAGTCCAAAAGTATCCGTGGGAAAAAAGGATCAGTGTCCAATGCCTTATAAAGTGGAGTCTTTGTTCAGATATTGAAGCACACTTGGTTTTCTATGTGCATCTAAGCATCTTTTTTCATGCAATGTTATGCTGTAAAATTGCAACATATTTTATGTTATATATGCATTTTATAACAACACCATTATGACAAAAAACATGGAATTATAAAATTGAAATGGTTGTTGCAATCATATTGGTGGTTCTATCACAACGTCTGTACAGATACATTGTGGTCAGCAGCACATGCTGTCTCTTTCTCTGGGGTTTAAATAATTAATGACATCTGAAAACTGGATGCGTTTTTACCATATTTCCAGTCCCTCTAATGAATTTCACAGGACGTTGGTGACAACTGTGCTCTCACTCAGCAGGGTTCATTTTTGGCTGTCACCCATTTTGCCACCAGACACCGTGAACAGTATTGTTCAGTTGTCACACCATCGGTCTTTCATTGCGGCAGAAGATCACCTTATATGGCTCTCAGCCCCTGGAAGCCTTAATCCAATATGTCTGCCATTTGTCCTCATTCCTTCCATCTGTCTGAGCTCGGATTGGTAATTGAAGTCATTTCTGTCTAAATAAAATAAAGAAATAAACCTAAGGTTGTACGATGATGAGGTTATGAACCCACTGAAAGCTGCTCATTTTGTTAATAGTGGTCTGGAAGATTTGAGGAGGATTTGTTTTTTTCAGGATAGCAGATTAACTTCCCTGGATGTCTTTTGATGGCCTCGGTTGCTTGGCATATCCACACTAAATGTGTGCCAGATAGCGCCTCTCTTTTAAAATCTTTTTTTCAAAACTTGAGGTCATTCATTTACTTCACTTTGCAGTGGAAATCTCAAATGTTTTTATACCACGCCTGAGTTTCCTGAACGTCATTAAATGTTGGCCAGAGTAATTATACTTGATAGGATTAAAAAAGAAACAGTTCAACACAAAATGTGACTCAATGTGCTTTCAACATGTTGTTATATGAATCGCTAATACACCTACATTTGTGGTTATCAGCATAGTGGGGATTCTATTATACAGCAAAATCGCTTTTTATAAAGTAACAAAAAAAAACATTCACATATGGCCACTGCCTAAACTTGACACCAAGCCACTCTGTCACATCACAACATATTTTCCACACTTTCTATTCTTTTTCAATCGCTACAATATGAGATTAAAATGTGAAAAGCTAAACATGTTTTCTTTATCTGCATATACCTACCTGTATAACTTGCCCCTGAACCCTCAGTCTTCAAGTAATATAGCAGGTGTTATATGTGCTGTCAATCATCATCAAAACAACAAGACTACGCCAACCCCACCATAGATCTGAAGACTTTCAGAGACAGGAAATTCAGAGACACGATTACTTCAATAATTGTGTAGGACGATGTAAAATTAGCTGAAATTGTTTACTGGGAAGAAAAGTATTACCGGTATGTGGCATTACTCACATGCTCTTTAAAACTTTCACTTACTTCAAGTGGAGGGAGGGGGGCACCTGAAAACAGCTGTCTTCTGCCCATCGTTTTTTTGCCTTCATTTTTTTGAATTCCTTTATCACTGAGGTGGTGCCCATGCCCTGGGCTCATGTCTCCTGTGTCTCCTATCTGCACAGACCCTTCTTGGCGGAATATGCTGATGTGACACAGTGACCTGGAAGGGGTGAGGGGAAGATATGGGGGGTTGGGTGGGGGCGAGGATTGAGAACGGGAGAGAGAGTGAACACCAGACCAGCAAGCCAGTGCTTATAGCCATCATAGCTGAATAGTATCCAAAATGGTTGCCAGCCTTGAATTATACCCAAATGCTGGATATTGTTTTCGTCCGTTTTCCTGAAAGCAACCTGCAAGCAGACAATTGGGACAACATTAATTTGGGTCTAGCTTTTTTGTTGCTCAAATGTTTTCTGTTTTAACACAGCAACAACAATGTCCAGTGTTTGAACAAATGTAGTATCTCTCTACAGTATGGTGCCATTCAACATATTTGTGACAAGAGACTCTACAGTACTCCCTGTCAAAATTCAGCTTACTGCTTGTACACATGCAAGAACTAAATGAGCTGTGTTTAATGAAATAAAAGTATCACTATTGATTATGTTTTTTTTTTCTTTTTGTAAGAAACTGAGGTTATTCCTCCCAAATGCCTTCGACTACAGTGCATTGTCAGAGTGGGACATAGGTTTGCCTTTCCCGAGAGGCCTGATTGTCCAGAACCAAAGTGCTGAATGTAAATACTTTGGGAGACTCCCTTCATTTCTATCAGAGATAGCTAGAATGGCTCTGTGTGCAGACAGCATGAGCTATCGGTATGCTATATCCGGCCAGGGCTGGACTGGGGGGTGAAATGGGGCCCGGGCACTTTTGGCTTAAAGGGGGCCCCCATAATTAGTGGTGCAGAACCAACTCACCTGTGGTTTTTTTAACATTTCTGAAATATAAGGACCCTCGAGGGTGCAGGGTCCACCGGGAAATGCCCGGTATGCCAGATGGCCAGTCCAGCCCTGTATCCGGCCAGTGGGTTTCCATTAGCTGGTATGACACCAGTCCACCTGCGGTATTTGTAACGGTGTACATAGTGCTACTCACACAGACATGCCAACCTGCTAAATGTTTGGCCAAGTAATGAGACACTGAACTTTATACTCCTCTTGTTTGATCAAATCTATTTGTTGGTCTAAATGTTTTAACGGGATGTACATGTTCTTATAATAAATAATAAAAAGGTGACACTGACTATATTTCAGCCTGTGCTGTGTGTAAATAAATGAACTATTGCCTTTATTGAGCATTGAAGGTTATTTGGAGATGGTTGTGTTTTTGTTAACGTTTTCCCCATTTGCACTGCCAGTCACATCATGTGTTTTATTTGCTCACCGAGAGACAGAACTGACTTTAGGGTTTATCAAATAGTTGTCAGACAGCTGCATTCTCATATGTGCTGAGAGCTCGCTTTTGCCGTTCACGCTTATTGCTTGAACTTGCTTGAACTGCCCGTCCAATATACGAGTGTCATAAAGTATATTGGTTTCAGTTTCGCTACAGATTTCCAAAGGCGGCAACACAAGCCAATCTGGTAGTGCATGCCAGCCGCAGTGGCAAACTGCAGTGCTAACACATCCTGCCACCCTCTGTGATCCACTGCCAGTGCATAGGTCCTTTTAAAAATGGACAAATCAAAAGAGGTAAAAAAAAAACACGTAGGCAAGCTCGGTAGTTAAATCGGAGAAAAACAGGTTCTAAAAAGAGCATTTATTCCATGTGAAAACAGAATGGGCGGGGGTTGGAGGAAAAAAACTAAACTCCTCTCTCAGAGCAAAGGAGAAGTCAACAGAAGCGGTGAGGAAGGGGGAAATTGTCATGCAGGCATCCTGCGCTCCAGCAGAGAAGAGTGAATCGATAGGCTGACGGAAAAGGCTGACAGAATGACAGCAACCGTGCACTGAAGGACATCGAGGAAAGGGGGCAACGCTGAGGAAAGGGGGTTACACAGTGGCTGACAGCTAGCTTTAATGAATAGTAATTATTTTCTCAAAGGGAAGAGTGGTGCTGGTGCAGTCGAGAGAAAAAGAAACAGGGAAAAAAAATACCCCACCTCTCGCCCCTCCAGTTGTTACAAAAATCCACTGAAATGTTAGGAAAGAAATGACAGGTTCCTCCATCTGCTGTCTGGAAAGATGTGACTCACTTTCCCCCAAGTGAAACTTTTCCACCCAGAAATCAAGAATTATAAACAAATAACTACATCGGTCTATGTAGGAAATGGCACAACAAAACAGCCTGACGGAGTTATGTAAAGCCTGTCCCGGGAGCCGAAACCCTCAGCAGTAAAAAGAATAGAGCATTCGCATGGTAATCAATAATGAAGCTAATAGCAAATATGGAGGTTTTCCGCAGAGACCCTCTAGGCCAAATCTCAAAGACCGAACATTCTCTGCTTCAGCGTTCTGTCTCTCACATGTAAAACGAAAGCGTGGATTCTCTATGGTATTAAATGAAAAAGGCAAAATGTTTTTTTTGTCCACTTGTCTTTCTCTTTGTGTTGTGTTTTGAAAATGAGATCTACAAGTGAGTGAGTGAAGGGGAAAGACAGTGAAGGAGGGAGGGAGGGTGCGGTGCGGTGGAGGCGAGTGGAATCGCACTATCCTGAGGCCGACAGAATACGGAGAGCTCACTGAGGCCATCCAAAAAAATAAAATTAAAGTAAAGCCTTGCTTGATCTGTACTTTTAACGTCTAGAGCCCTGGAAGTATCTCTCTCTCTCTCTCTCTCTCTCTCTCTCTCTCTCTCTCTCTCTCTCTCTCTCTCTCTCTCTCTCTCTCCCTCTCTCTCTCTCTCTCTCTGTGCATGCGTGCGTGTGTGTCTGTGTCTGTGTGTGTCTGTGCGTGTGTCTGCATGTGTGTGTGTGTGTGTGTGTGTGTGCATGTGCGTGCGTGTGTGGGGGTATGTGCATGTGTGCGTGCGGGCGCGTGTGTGTGTGTGTGTATGTGTGTGTAGAAGAGAGATAAAGACAGAGCATAGAGCAGGCGCGGAGAGGAGGAAACAGTTCCTTAATGGCTACGGCTCATTTTGAAGCTGCCCGGCCTGGCTGCCAAAAAAAGACATGTTGAGGAGAATTCCCTCAGTGCATATGCCCTCCTTTTATTCCTACTTTATTCAGGATACACATTGATGATGGACAAAAAAGTCTTGAATTCAGTTAATTCAGTGATCTATTGAAGAATGAAAAACCAAACTGTGTGTATGGCTATTCACAGTTTGGATTTGAATTTACAAGTTGATGAATTGTGTTGGCTAACTCACAAACATTTACCAAAATGTTGCTATAAAGAGTACCTTGCCTGTGAAGATAGTGCAGCACACAACTCAGACAGGTTGAAAGATGTCAATCCAGGAATTGGTAGAGCACACAAGATAGGCTAGAAGTCTGCTAACTTATGAGCTTTTCCTTTAAACACAAAATGTATCACTTGGAAAATGAATTAAAACACAATGTATAGTTGAACTACTTCTTATTTATTGTAGGCCTTTAGAAGAAGGACATTTTACCAGAGCAATATCAATATGTAATATGCAATGCAATCTGCCGAACACTCCACCTGGTTCTCCAATTGTGATGATGGGTACTGGATACAAAAAATGGTGTGAGTCACCCTTTAAAGTTGCAAACAGACCAAAAATAGTAATAAACGTACAGTAGCTGAGCAACAAAGTCAACGAACCACCATTCTCATGGATAAGATGACATAGGCTATTATTGCCAATCATGCACCTCCTACCTCCCGGCAGCATCTCTCTCCTCCTTCAACAGGTTCCCCCGTCTCTACCTGCCAGGCGCAGCTGACTGGCTTCGTCTTCTGCACTCCTGATTACCTGAACACGTCTGGCTAATCACGACAACTTCACAATTAGTAATGACTCATGGTAATGACTTTTATCAGGTGTGCTCATACCGCCCTAAAAAAAAAAAAAAACAAGGCAGTGAGGAGCAGCTGCAGAAGAAAGATGAGGAGGAATTGAAGGCCCGGAACAGGCTGAAAGTTAAATGGGGTCGTCATGAGCCAGACAAGGCTTCAAAAGAGAGACATCCTCAAGCAGACTACAGTTAACTGCATATATGTGGTGCACGTCTGAAGCGTGAGATTTAGAAGACTAGAGATGGTTGGCTGGCTGAACCAGCCAAGGCCAGCACAGTGTCATTAAGAGAGAACAGGGTGAATTGGCTGGCCTGTCACCGCTGTCCTAAAGGAGCTGTCTTCCCCTCGTGTCGAGAACATTAAGGAGTCAGACCAGATTCAGCCGACCAGGGAGGTGGGGAGCAGAGGCGGTTCTAGGGTATTGTGGGGCCCCAAGCAAAAAAATCAAAAGAATGAACATTTGAAACAAAATTGCCACTACCGTAATAAAGTGTGAATTGTTACTCACTATATATATAGGGGCTTGGGGCCCCAAGCTGATGCCTGCCTAGCCTGGTGACAAGATGCGCCACTGGTGGAGAGGAGAGGAGGGGGTGGGGAGCAGGAGGAAGAAGAGGAGCTGTGGAAGGATGAAGACACAGATGACAGCATGCCAAGGCAATGGTTCTCAAATCACACTCAGGCTCAGATACGGGAGATGAATTCCCCTGGGGAGGGCTTCCTGCTCGGAGAGGAAAGAAGGAGAGCTGTCATTTTTATCCGTCACATCGCCCATCTCCCCTGTGTGTGATCAGACTCATAGAGAGAGAGAGCCTGGGCAGAGAATGAGGGGAGGGGGAAGAGGAGGAAATGGGTCTCTAGGAAATGGGAATGAGGAGAGGGCCAGGGCTGGACTGGCCATCTGGCAAAGCAGGCATTTCCCGGTGAGCCCTGCACCCTCATGGGCCCCTATTTTAAAAATTTTTTTAAAAAAATGTTAAAAAAACATTTCTGAAAATAGGGGCCCACGAGGGTGCGGGGCCCACCGGTGAGTCAGTTCTGCACCGCTAATTATGAGGGGCCCCTTTAATCCGAAAGTGCCCGAGCCCTATTTCTCCCCCAGTCCAACCCTGGAGAGGGCCACACTTAATCAAGTCATGGCATTGCAATCTGTTTAAAGGCAAAGAAGCATGACCATTTCATAAGGCATTAAAACTAATTTGTGCAAACTTGCATTCAAAGTGATGAAACATCACGGGAGGAGTGTAGCCAGCTGTGAACATAAAATAGAAAACTGCTTTGGTGGTTTATAGTCCTCTGAATACACACACTGCCTTTTGCATCCTAGGACCCTGCCGCCAGACGCTAGTGGTTACAAGGCTTGCAATGAACAGTTTTGCCCGCTTGTTTGCCAACAGAAAATCGATTGAATATCCCGCTTTTAAAGATGGGGGCCCGGCCGTCGTAGACACGCGACTCACAGCTGTACAGCCTTCATCTTTGAGACTGCAGAACCTTACTGCACTTGCACACACTGGCAGTGACCCTATTTAGACTAATTCAATTTTTCTGCTGACTAAATGGGAAAGGGGATTAGTGGGTAAAATAAAAGGGCATCATGGAGCTGCTACAACATCACTACACAAGGGCTTAATCTCTAATTGATCAGCCCGGGGCTCCAATCATGAATGTTGCCATTCTAATATTCCCACTCCACAAACTTCAGCTGGACATGGCAAAGGAATGAAAAAAAAACAAAGAAAAGAAATAAAAAGCAAAAAGAAAACAAAGCAGAAAGAAAACAAAGAATTCTACAACAGTGGCTGTCTTTCTTGTTGTTGGTGGAATTGTTTAGGGAGTATGAGGAAATGCTTTAGTCCAGTGGTTCTCAACCTATTTTGAACAAACGCCCCTTGGCATCACCATAAGCCTCCCAACGTCCCCTTGACCTCACCATAATCCTAACGCCCCCCTTAGCATTAAATAATAAGGACTAATGCCCCCAAATGGCAACTAAGCAACGCCCCTCTCAGCTGTATCTTTCTCATCGCCCTCCAGGTCTCCCCAGCGCCCCCTGTGGGCTGTAGAGCCCCCTTTGGGAAACACTGCTTTAGTCAGATGCTAAGCACTGTTTGATTTCAGACATGTTTTTTTGAGAAATGCATTGAAGAGGAGCTTTCTGACTCAGTAGGCAGGGGATATCCACCTCTGTTCTCTCTCAGACCTTTTTAAAAGAAGGTCTACACAAGAAGCCATTAATTCTGTCCTAGAGGCAGGGGGATTTCCAGGCCACTTCACCTCTGAGGTTTTTTGACCTTTAATCACATTTCCTACTTAATGCCGGAAGCACAGTCAGAGCCTTTGAAATCATTAGGCAATTAACACAGGTGTGCTTTAATTGAAGTCCTACTACTCCGACCAAAACCCGTAGCACAGGCTATAAAGCACTGCACAAGTTAAGTAAAAGGCGTATAGTCAATATAAATGTTTTATGAGTCTAATTTATGGAAACTGGGAGAGGGGGTGAATTGGTTCAAGAAGAGACGAGGGTGGGCTTGGTATTAACTTCAAGGTGATCAGACCTTGCAAATGAACTAAATAAGTAGGCTATTTATAAAAAAAGAGGGTTGATATCCCACAAAATCATCCTGATAAAATGGTTATTAATGGATTTCTATACTTTGCACGCCACTCTCTTAGTCATTGCCAGATAGCCATGTTATGTGGCTATTTACACTTTAAGTGAGGTAATGACGAAGTGAATCAAAGCAGATGTCTGACTGCAGGGACAACAAAGATGTGAGTGAGACTCTGGCAGACAGATGTGGCGGGTGAAGACATTGCTGCTTACAGGACTTTATCAGCAGCCAACAAGCAGGGCTTTAAGTCTCATCCACCAGTGATGTGTGTGCCCTCGCACAAACACTCTCCCTGTCTCACTAACACGCACGCACGCACGCAGGCACGCAAGCACGCACACACACCCTCTCTCTCTCTCTCTCTCTCTCTCTCTCTCTCTCTCTCTCTCTCTCTCTCTCTCTCTCTCTCTCTCTCTCACACACACACACACACACACACACACACGCACACATGCACACACGCGCGCCGCGCGCGCACGCACGCACGCACGCACGCACGCACGCACGCACGCACGCACGCACGCACGCACGCACGCACGCACACACACACACACACACACACACACACACACACACACACACACACACACACACACACTTTAAAAGGCCTCATGAGTATCCTCTGCTCAAGGCAAAGCTCATTGGTGCAGGCTGGAAAAGAGGATAGTAGCCGACACAGAAAAATGGAAGGTAAAGAATAAATGTATCCACTCATTTTCAAGAAAAACCTTGAGTCTTTTGAGTGGTTTAAAAGAGCTTTCTCTCTCTCTATATGGTGCACATTCATCCATAACATCTGTGTTCTCTTTCTTTCCTTCTTTCTTTTTTTTGAATTTCAGTCGCTGCTGTGCTTCGCCTTTACATCACTGTTTGTTTCTTTGTCAGTGGGCGAGAGAGGCAAAGGGTTGCAGCGAAAGTGCCTTAGCTGTCTTGCACGTGTAGGAGGGCCAAGAGAGACTGCATGCGATGTGAGGAGTGTACTGCATGAAACACTGCCCCAGCCCTAGACCACAGAGGAGGCAGAGCAGAGCACAGCTCATGCTTTTTTAATAGGCCAAAAGGGCCCGATTCTTTACTGCTGTTGTTTCAAGACGTTTCTTTCTTGTTTGTCCTGTTTTGCTAGCTTTTTTTCTTTTTCCTTCCCTCCCCCTTTACTGCCCAGAATCTACCATGTTAACATTCACTACACTCTTCCACTGAAGTGGTCTCAGATAAAAGGCTTCAGCATTTGCCCCTCTCACATACTGTATACTGCATATTCCTCACCATTGGTTAGTGTGATGATATGCAGAAAATCAAGTTCTAATTTACTATTCCAAGTAGGTTTTATTGTCAATTTCTTTACATGCACTGGTCATACAAAGAATTTGAAATTACATTTCTTGCTTTCCCATACAGACATAGACTAATTAAGGTAAGGACATAGACAGTATAGACATAGACAGTACTTATACATGGACTTAAGACAGTATGGACATAGACAGTGCTCATACAGACATTTAAAGTGCAAGACTGGACAACAGAAGACAACAGAAAACTGAATTTTCAAAGCTAAATTCAGAGCTGTTTAGAAGTGTGGTGGTTGATTGCTGTTGCCTGGCTTGATAAGGGATGATACTGGACCCTTCATTTGCTGCTTAAATTGGCTTGGGTCTTATCAACTCATTATCTAAGAGAAATATGTTCTGTAAGCAAAATTTCTGTTTGAAGATTAAGAACATATCTGAATATTACGTTGCTGTCTCACGTAATGGCTACAAGTCAGGCATTAAATTATTATAAAATTATATGTCAATCAAGATTGAAGAATCATTTACTAGAATTATTGGTTTTATTGGCAAGAGCTAGTATTTAGATTTGTATAGCAGATTTAATCATGTAACTTTAAACCAGATGGTTCAGAAATACAGCACATGAATTTTTGTGTTTTGTCTCCTTCTAGAGTGATACTTTGCCATCTTTTGAATTTAATTGCTCGAACACTTTTAGTTACATTCCTTAAAGGGACACTATGTGAGATTTTTAGTTGTTTATTTCCAGAATCCATGCTGCCCATTCCCTAATGTTACCTTTTTCATGAATACTTACCACCACCATCAAATTCTAAGTATTCATTATGACTGGAAAAATTGCACTTTTCATACATGAAAAGGGGGATCTTCTCAATGGTCCGCCATTTTGAATTTCCAAAACTAGCAATTTTAGCTGCAAAAATGACTGTCCTTGGACCACACTAGAACATATTTGTTAAATACTTAGTAAACTTTCATGTAAAGATCACATTTGGCAATAGGTAGCCCAGTTTCAGTGAGCAGCATAGTTGCAGTACCATTTTTGACCATTTCCTGCACAGTGTCCCTTTAAACAATATTTACAGTTTTTGCCTACTGCTTGCACACAATTAGCAAAATTTGGCTCATAAAGTCAAAACTCTACACACAAGCCAATAACTCTCAACACTTGGAGATAAACCTTGCACATATGTGCCAACATGAAACCCTGCTCTCAAAACCTAAACATTGCCATAAAAACTTAAAAATCTTTTGTCAAAACCTCACTTTCATGTCAAAAGACACACATTAGGACCAAATGAGAAAACAAAGTAGTTCAACATTAAAACAGTTGTCTGCTTTATACAAAACACAGCAGTCTTTCTTTTTGTAATAGTCTATTCAGTCTCACAGAATGTACATCTTCACAAGACCCCAAAATTCAGTACTGTATATATATAACTGCACCTTACAGTGCAGGACATTAAACTGAAGCAAAATATATCTCAAACACACTCTACATCACCCAACATCACTCTAAACACAACAGTGTGTAGGTAAGCTTATGGACCATTTGTTTGTGTATAGGGTATATTCACAAATGTTCACAAATCTAAATATGATATAAATATGTGGTTGACATCAACATGCTGTAATGAAAAACATAGTCAATATACTTTGTTTGTTTGGCTATGAGGTATTCTTACAGTAAGGAAGTACAATACATTTCCAGACACAATGTGCAGCTGACATCTACATGACGTCATCAAAATTATATCATGCTCAGTCAGTTTGCTCAAGTGCTTGCTTGGTTGTGTTCTGAGAATTAAACTATTACGTGTATTTCTACAAACTATCATGTTCATACCTGTGATGATGAAGACAACAGGCTACTCCTGGCATCAGGCTAGGTTTTACAGTAGGCTACGTGAGTCAGTCAATGCCATACTCCATATTCTACTCTTTAGTAACATTGTGCTATTTTTTTTGAGTGTAGGAAGGTGTGAATTTAGCAAAGAAGCAATCAAAGTAAAACAAATTAATGCAAAATAAGTGCAATGTAATATAAAGAATGCAACTTTGTAACTGGCAGAATAGTGGTTAATTTTGAAAGCATGTGTTTTATTGTCGGTGCCTAAATCTTGTCATACATCCAGTGTGTTTTGTTTTTTAACAGATGTGGTTTCCCAATTATATGATGAGTGTTCATTTTTTAATGGAGTGTCTTATGAAGGAAAAAGTGTGCAGTGACATGAGCAAGTGTGTAGCATAAAGCAAAATGTGTGTTGCTGAATTGCTGCTACAGTGTTAAGCAGAACTTTTGTTTAAGGTACGGACCCACTGTGTTTAAGTTATGTTACCAACAACTTAACAATATGCTATTTTGGTCTAAGCATCAGCCTATAGTGTTCAAGCAGTAGGCAAATACTGTAATTCATCATCATCATCAACTTTGTTTTGTGTGTGTAGAAGCTCATTTGTGCCGAGCATTTCTGCCTTTTTAACTGCATTAGAATGGTTTTGAAAATACTGTACAGCATGTTATACGTCAGACATCTCGACAGATATTTCTGGACAAAAGCTCCGGTGATTTAAAGGGAAATGCTTCTTCATTTTGTCACTGAGAGCACATCCTAATGCAAGGTCATTTCCTGCAAGACATTAATGCTTCAGTGATCTATGTCTGCCCAATATTCTGAGGATTAATAATTAATGTGGCTGGTAACCAGACAGAGGGAGTATTATGCTGAATAGCCACGCAAATGAAAATTAAAATATGCTCCCAGATTTCCCCTCTCTCTCTCACTCCTCTCAGCCCAGTAGTTTTACTTCACTCCTCGCTCGCTCACTGTCCCATTTCCCTGTCTCCCTACCCCGCAGATGGGCCTGCCTGCGCCACATGCACATAATGAACCAATATATGCGTGCAGTGCGCTCACATTCACACACCACCACTGGCATGCACGCACACAGGCAGGCACGCACACACACACGCACGCACGCACGCACGCACACAATGTGGCATGCACAAAAAAACGCACGCACGCACACACACACACGCGTACACACGTACGCACGCACGCACGCACGCACGCACGCACGCACGCACACACACACACACACACACACACACACACACACACACACACACACACACACACACACACACACACAGCACCACCTTAATATCTTTGTGGGGCCCTGCCATTGACTTCCATTCATATTAACCCTAACAATAGCTAACCAAAACAATCCCTAACCTTAACCTGTCAGTGAGGAAATGGTTTTACACTTTTACTTTTACCAGTAACAACAAAACTACCCCAGCAAAAGGGGTCAAAACATGTGGGGTCCAGGTTTTGGGCCCTGGTTTGTGTACTCCAATAGCAGTGGCCTCACGAAGGTAGATTGGTGCAGTAGGCCTACACACACACACACACACACAAACACACAGACACACGCACACACACACACACACACACACACACACACACACACACACACACACACACACATACACACACACACACACACACACACACACACACACACACACACACACACACACACATGCACACACACACACACACACAATCATAGAGACACTCACATTTCCCAACGGCTGTCTATTCCCAGACGGTGTCTCTCTTTCTCGCTCTCTCTGTCTCCGTCTTTCTTTGTTACAGCGCTCGCTCTCTCTCTCGCTCTCTCTCTCTCTCTCTCTCTCTCACTCTCTCTCTCTCTCTTCAGTGATCTATGTCTGCCCAATATTCTCCCTCTCTCTCTCTCTCTCTCTCTCTCTCTCTCTCTCTCTCTCTCTCTCTCTCTCTCTCCCTCTCTCTCTCTCTATTTCTCAGGCACGCACAGTTAAAATCCCAGGATCAGTGTGAAACCTTCTACCTCCCCTGGGATCCAGTGAAATGGAGAAAGAGAGACTTCCAGTGTGTTTCGACGAGGCTGCTCATCTCCGCCATAGGAGGCCCCCCCAGACATGGATGATGGAGAACAGGGGAGGTCATGGTAGGAGGGAAGGAGGGGGGGTGCGGTGCGGTGTGACGTGGAAATGGGGATGTGTTGTGGGTGTGTGTGTCGCTCACGCACCTTTGAGACATTCGTTTGGGGAGCAGCGGCGGCGCTGATGATGTTCCGCTTCATTACCCTCCTCAGGCACTGGCTCCATTTAAAGGGCACATGCGGCAGCCCCAGTCCAACTCTGCCGCGCCGCAGCCGCGCCGCAGCCGCGCCGCAGCCGTGCCACAACCGCGCCGCAGCAGCGCCACACCGCCACACCGCGGGATTATTCATCCCCTCTCCGTACCGTCGCCTCGGCCCCCTTCACACCTGTTTTATCGAGGGGAAGTGTGCAACACACTGATGCCAAAGAAATTAGTTATCATATGCAATCCCCCCACCACAACATTTTGCTTCGTTTAGAGAGATACTTGATATTGACGTTGTTGTTTTTTTTCCCTCTCATCATTTTTATTTTATAGTTTTGTTGCTGGCACTGTGACCCTCTGAGGCTTGGTACAGTGCAATGCTAATGTTGTCTTCTACCCGATCCTTGGCTCCGTCTCAACTGCAAATGTCAATAGTGGTAACAGGGCGACACAAGACTGAGGAAGCAGACATGACACCCAGAAACATCTTGGCACTACGCTGGGGCAAGACCATAGGGGATGTAACACAATGCCTATTCTGTTCTATTCAGTGAATATGTTGTTAGGATGATGACAATGTGATAGACCAAATTCTGTAATAAAGTGAAAATGTGTTCAAGAAGTAGAAACTTAGGTAACACTTTACTTGACGCCGGTGTCATATGCATGCCATTACAGTGTCATAACTGTCAATGTCATTGTCTTTGCCATAACCGAATGTCACTTAAAGGGACACTGTGCAGGAAATTGTCAAAAAAGGTGCTGCAACTATGCTGCTCATTGAAACTGGGCTGCCTATTGCCAAATTTAATCTTTACATGAAAGTTTACTAAGTAATAAACAAATATTTTCTAGTATGGTCCAAGTACAGTCATTTTTGCAGCTAAAAATGGCTATTTTTGGAAATTCAAAATGGCGGACCATGGAGAAGATCGCCCTTTTCATATATGAAAAATGCAATTTTTCCAGTCATAATGAATACTTAGAATTTGATGCTGGTGGTAATTATTCATGAAAAAGGTAACAGTAGTGAATGGGCAGTATGAATTCTGGAAATAAACAACTAAAAATCTCACACAGTGTCCCTTTAAGGCCAATGGTCATAAAATGTTTATGACTTGGACATAATGTTTATGACTTATCTATGACTGTGTTATGACACTATTATGACACTGTAATGACATGCGTACGACACCGGCGTCAAGTAAAGTGTTACCGAAACGTATTCACCCCTTACCTTCTCAGTCCATACTCATCTGTGTTCACAATCCAACACCCAAAAGTGCATTTCACAAACATTTTGAGTATGGCCTTGTTTTTTAAAAACTGTCCCACATAAAACTAAAAGGTATTTCAACTGACTGCAATCAGTGGCAGCTTGTTTGAGGATATGACGGTACCGTATCTCTCCATCTCCCCAATGCCTCTAGAGGGAGGCTGGTGATGAGCTGTGCCTGTGTGGTGGCTTAGTCGTCAGGGTTCCTTGGCAGCATGCCAGACTAGATTGTCCTAGATTACCGATTTGAGTGCTGTGAAAGACAGAGAAACATCAGTCTCACGTCGTCACCACATACCCGGTATACTAATAAATATGGCAATGGAGAATCAATCACACCACGTCGTATATTTTCAAAGAATAATTCTGAACTCGAGGCTTTATGGAAATGCTGGTGTATACAGTCGATACTTTTGTGTATATCTTTTGAATCAAACCTCAGTCCACTATGTGTGAATCCTTGAAAATGATGATGTTTGCTGGCTGCACAGCTGAAATGGGGGGACAAACACAGTAGTTGAATTTGGTAGAAAAATATGTCACAGTACTTTCAGCGTTGGTGTATTGAGGCCTCTTTTTAGTTTTTCAGTTTTTGAATGAAACTCAGATCCAATGTCTGGAGGCCAGCTACAGCCTGGGCCTACCTGATGTCTTACCACTGATGAGTACTCAGTCTCAGTCAAACTCCTTTTTTTCAATTCAGCTCACCCAGCTCTCCTCAGTATGAGCTTGTCACAGTGTGGGTAGGATTTCTTGAGGTGCTTACTCCTCCACAATAAAAAAAAGTGCTACTGTGTGTTATTCATTCAGCTCATTGCTGACAAGCAAGGGTGAAGGCTGTGGGAAGCAATACTACAGTACCAAGCGAGGGAGGTACAAGGACACCAGAATATGGTTGGCCAAAGTATTTCACAGCTGGCAAACAAAGCAATCTGATGCTTTTGTTGATGCTCAAACTGACCTCTTGACCTCTGCTTGGCCAAGTCGCATTGACACTTGATTGACACTTGATTCCCGGGACAAAACACAGTACTCCACAAACAACCTTGTTATGATAATATGGACAACAAAAACAATGGTTATGCTCAAGGTTGATCACAAGACAAAAAGTCATTACAAACACATACAGTACAGTATATGAGGGAAACTAGCATTCACTCAATGTGCTTAATTTGTGCAGCTCACATTCACTGTAAATTCAGAGGTTCTCTGTTCTCTGGTCTACTCTGTAAATGTACAATTGTTTGGAAATTGGAAAGCTTCAACTGCTACATGGCAGATGTAAGATGATCGCAAACATAGACAAAACTGCTCTGAAGAAGTTGTTCCACATACAGTTTTGCTCCACTTAAATAGTAGGCGATAAGTAATAACAACATGGTACCACTTTGTGTAACGTTCACAAATATTTTCCCCTTCTTAACACTTAACATAAATAAGACATGAGAACAACTGGCAGCACAGCTTTAGAGGTAAACAGCAGGTGCAGCTTTGCCTGTTACATTGGTGAAGTACATTTTAAAGAATCACACTGTTTGATTCCCAGACAAAGAAATGTAAGTTATAGCGTCAAGTTCTGCCAGGAAGATGAGACGGTATTTAGCTCAGTTACTCACTTGCATTAACCAACCAATCACTGCTCTAATTCCTGGGCACACCCTCTTCCTCGCATGCTCATTCATTTACCACTACAGCCAATGGGATGCCTGCCCGCTCATTCAAAAACCTTCTGTTTATCTCTGCTCTTCCACTGACTAGAGTGCACTGGTGTCAACGCTCCCACCTCCTCCCCTTCAGCCTCCATCGCCGGTTGGTCCTTGCCCCGTGAGGAGGTGCTGCAATGGGTCACTGCTTTGGATGCAGTTCGGCATCTTCTCTCAGTCTTTGCCACCACGAGGAAAACTGAGAACGTCTGCTCCAATCATCACGTTTGTAGGACAATGGTCTGCTGTGGATGGCACCACCTCCAGCCACCGTCACCAGTTGGTCCTGTGAAGGGGGGGGGGTGTGCGCCCCGTCTTCTGAATTATTCGAAGCAGGCAGGGGCCTGGGCCAAAGAGAATCACTACTCCATACTTCAGTGTTGTCAATAAATATCTTAAATTTCATTTGGTCAATCAATTGAGTCTTTCATGGTAGAACTTGCATGAGAAACTGCAACAGAAACGGAATCTCCAGTAGATCTGACTAACTTTACTGCTCAAATGTCGTAGGCCCTATATGCTGATGTACTACAGTTTGTTTTCTCACTCTTACATAAGAACAGCTTTGTTCCATTTTCTTATTCTTGAGAAACGTTCAATGAAACATGACACTAAAAATCTACTTTTTGATGACACATTTAAGGGCTACAAAATGATAATGTGTTAATGTGTAACAAATGCTTAATAAATGCTTTATAATAAAGGGGAGTATCGCCCCTCTGGGGGTTTGTTGGGGTGCCAAACTATACTAGACACTCTGGTGTATTTGTGTGACAGGGCACCTCTACAACCCTGATAGTCATTCCTTAACAACAAACACTTATGCCTCTTTTCCACTGCAGTTTTTCTGGTAGGCTTAGCTCAACACAGCGCGACTCGGCCGCCACTTTTTGCTTTTTGAATAGTCATGACACAGCTCAATCATTAAGCAAAAAGTGGCGGACGAGTCACGCTGTGTCGAGCTGTAGGCCTACCAGAAAACCGGCAGTGGAAAAGAGCTATTAGTGTATGATTTGTTTCTTCAGACATTATCAGTTGGTTTTCAACACCAACCATTAACTTGACGTTTTGCGAAGCATTGGATGATTAAATTATATCTGGAAGAAAAGAAAGGCACTTGTGTGTTATGGTTGTAACACGTTGAGCAAGATAAATGTAAAGCAGGTGTAGAAGAATCTAATTTTGTGCCATGTAAGACTGCCTTAGTTAATGTCCCATAAAATATGCAGTGTGCAGATGACCTTAAGTAGCCCCTCCTGCAACTCAAACTTTAAGTTTAACTTTATGAATCTAGGCTGATCCAGGCTGCTGATTGCAGTACCTCTCTCTCTCTCTCTCTCTCTCTCTCTCTCTCTCTCTCTCTCTCTCTCTCTCTCTCTCTCTCTCTCTCTCTCTCTCAGTGCACATAGACTGCTCTTGCTGTGTTGCCTTGTGTGGATGAAAATAAATTGATGTGCAGTTTTTTTTTCCGGGGGGGTTGTGTACGGTGCTCCTCAAAAATAAACTCTAAGAAGAGCATCTCATTAAATTCAGGTCTAGGTTTTTGACAGAAAGAGCCGTAGTTCACTTTCACAACACACACAAAACTCAAATTATTAAAATATGTATCATTGCTTTCTCCTAGTTCATCGGGGTAATGTACATTCTTTTTTCGTAATAATAGATATATGCCTACTTGCCAAGCAATGAAATAGGCTGCATTTTTGGTTAATAACTATACCAACCCGGGCCTCTAAAATTGTATTGATGTCCTTAAATGTTACCTAACCATTCATCAGCAGGATTATGCTTCAAATAAGTAAGATCGATTCTAACAGAGCATGTTAAGCCTATCATTTTCTTTCAATCCACATCAGTGAGCTCCTTGAAAGAAATGCTCCTAGCCAAGTTTATGTCATTTGATGGTCTAGACAGATGATGGACTTGTGTGTATAGCGTCTTGACATTTCAAATCATCTGCCTCCAAATCAGTCTGGCACAACCCCCTCTCTTTCTGCCGTTTGGGTGCACACAATTCTTTTGCATGGGCTAGAATGTAAATGCACAGAACCAATCCTGATTGTGACCAGGGCTGGACTGAGGGAGAAATAGGGGCCGGGCACTTTTTGAATAACGGGCCCCCTCATAATTGGTGGTGCAGAACTGAATCACCAGTGGGCCCCGCACCCTCGTTGACCCCTATTTTCAGATTTTTAAAAATTATTACTTCTGAAAATAGGGGCCCACAAGGGTGCGGGGCCCACCGGGAAATGCCCACTGTGCCAGATGGCCAGTCCAACCCTGATTGTGAGTGCCAAGTGAAAGCAGCACGGCAAAAACTCTTCACGCTCATCATGACTGAAGGGCAGACACTGGGTGTGGTAGACACCTTGATCCCCAGGTAGAGTAGGGGAAACATGTTTGGGGATGTAAAGAAAAATCACAGTTGCAACAACGGGACACTTCATACGTTTGTCTAGTTTGACACTTCATAGTTTGTCTGTCTGACTGAGAATTGCACTTTTACATGAAAAGGGGGATCTTCTCCATGGTCAAAGTTGGTTTTAGCTGCAAAACATAGGCCTATTGTACTTTGGTCTGTACTAGTAAATATTAGTTTATCATTTAGGACATAGTCATGAAAAGATCAAATTTGGCAATAGGCAGCATAGTTTCAGTGAGCAGCTTAGTTGCAATACTTGCTCTGGCCACCATCTTACAAGTACCATAGTACTACAATACTATGATATAACACAGGGCCTTTAGTAATTGCCATTCTGGTAACAGCAAATTCATACTGCAAGTGTCTCAACGGGTCAATGTTTCATTATTTTCTTTCTTTTAAATGTTTTCCTCTCTTTCATCACTTCCTCTCTACTTTTTTTTCCGGGGCTTCTTTTTTTATTCCCCTCACTTGCCAATGGTTATGTATCAGCCCCATACTCTAATGATAGCAGCAGAGTACATTAGTTGCTGCATCTAACAGCTGTACAGCCTACAGATACCCTGTGGTAAAAAACTGCATTAATTATCTTTAGTCCGTCCATATAATATGCTTCATTGCTGCCTCGTTTCCTGTTGCATAAGAGGGTTGTGGGTGAATGAATGTGATATCAGGCTATCATAACGCACTGCACCTTGTTTGTATTCACGCACAATGAGCCATGAGAACTTTAGAATCGTGCAGTGGGAGGATGGCCGATCGCTATTTTTTGCCTAGATGAACTCAGGGTGTTTCGTACTGCCGTGTACACTGCCACTGCCTCAGGCCTAATGAGCGAACAGAGAAACTCCATCTGCACCAAGCACGCAGAGAGACAAACAGGAAGATTAGCTCACGCATGGCAAACTGATGAGCACTGATGACAAACGCCACAAAGCACTGGAGAGTTGGCTAATTGATGTAGATGCAGACTTTTCTGTTAAAAACTTGTGTAACTGTGAAGTAAGTTGTAGAGTGTCCTCGTAAAAAAAGGGTAGGCGGCCTACGTGTCTAGAAAATCCCTTCAGATAAAATACTTTCAAAATCAGAATTAATAGCACTGAACATTTTAACTGTTCTAATTAATTAGCATACAAGAAGGGAACAAATACACATAGGCTCTGTAAATATAAATCATCAGGTCCTACCAAAATCTCTTGGGCAAAAAACATCCCATGTTTAAGGCTTTATGGTGCAAGCAGGCATACAATGCATGTACAGACAACAATTCAAATGAAACATTTGCCTCTTCTATTCTCAAATACAAATCCATCTACAAAATGTGTAAAGCAGCAGTTCCCAAACTTTTTTTCTGCACTCCCCCTTTCACATATATGTACGGTGCACACCTGAAGTCATCCAGGCAGCATAGGGCTACATACGTAGCATATGAAATAAAGCAGTGTTGAATTGGGGGGGCAGCCGTCATTCCGACATGCCGCCATTCCAACACACCTCCACACTTTCTCATACCGCCATTCCGACACCAAGTTACTCTAATGGGGAGCTGTCCACGCACGAGCGTACACTTTCATTGGTGTGTGCGGAGCTGTCCACGTGTGTGGTGCTGAAATCTGTGTATGCTCCGAGTGAAGCACTGAGAAGATATATCCTGTATCTATGAGAGGCTGAGGGAGCAAAGTCACCGATATTCATTTAAATATTTTCAATCTGATCACATATCAATTGATTCCTTTCAGTTCTGGATGCCCGACGTGCATGCTCAACTTGACAGATATTGCTCAACACTGGATGGCTCATTTTGTCATTGGCCTAAAAAACGCATTTTGTAAGAGGTGCCATTGAATTTGAACGTCAATGTCGGAATGACGGTATGTCTGAATGGCGGTATGTAACTGTTGACTGGTGCATGAATGTTCATAGAAGCAGGAATCCATGCCATTTAGCTCAAGGCCATGCTCTCAATCTAGGGAAAATTAAGACTTGTAATGGGTCTTAAGAGAAGACTGGACATGGACTTTTTAAACATTATTTCCATTAGTCGTCTGAATGAACTATTTTCCCCATTTTAGATGAAAAGTTCTTTACTATTTGACACAATGCAACAGCAAAATTACATTTAACTTAAAACTGTGATACACAGAGGATAGTGCAGTATTAAGACTTGGGCATTACAGTTTTGGTGACAGAACATTTATAAGGGAGGCTGTGCACAAAGAGGTTAACAATACACTATTTCATATAATGAAATTGTCTTCCTATTACGAAGTTAGCAGTTGCCTTCAGAGATTGAAAAATGTCTTCTGTCCTGACTCAGTTTCTTCCTCTTCCAAAGTTTTCGATAGGAATCTAGTGATGTTAACCAAAATGAGATATCTCTGTCTATTTATATGTACAGTTGAATCTAGCCCTTCATTGTTGTCTGATTGAAGTTTAACAACTATGGACTTGTAGCGATTGAAACTGTTAAGTGAAGTCCTGAAGTCACATGTCCAGTAATATAGAGGGACTTTCAAATTTAATGTCATAAAAAATATTAAAGCCATCTAATTTTACTGAAAAAGAAGATTAACACCATTTACCACCACCATAACCCCCACCACCAACACTCACTCACTTTGTATCCTATGTTCAGGTACTTATCATGGCTATAAACTCACATGTGCATTGTAACAGCAAACATGTTTCTAATGAGTTAGGAATGGCATTCCCCTTCAGTGGTTCACCTCTTACTGTTTATATCCAAATGGAAAGTTTCTGTGAACCTTCGCAATGAAACCATCTGAATCAACATTTGAGTGGATAATATGGCTGCAACACGTGCCACTGGGATTCAGATCACTCAGCCATGTAAACCATCCTTCACTCATGTAAGATTCCAACCGCGATCAGATTTCCGCCACAAGTCTTACCTCTCTGTCTCATCAGATTGCATGTATTCCACCCATCTAAGCATTCGAATGCATTATTGCCACTATGTAAAATGCAAATGGTGCTATAAAATGTGAATTGATACAGCAATGTCCGGTGCTGGTGCAGACAAAATCAACCAGCTTGAACACTTGTGGCATGGCTACATACAGCACATCAATAAGCTCTTTGAGAAGACGCTGACACACGTGACCTTCGACCCTGCACGCACAAAATCGACAGGAAGACACTGAGTGAAAGCTGCAGCATCTACCGGATGGGGCTGAGAGGAGTTATTGGGATTGCAGAACCCCATGGGTAATTATTATTGGCCCCAGGGATGGTGTGCTGTGCAGCAGCAGGCAAAAATACAACACCTTAATTGGATCCTTTCCAAATCTCACAAAGCCTCGGAAGAGTTGTGACGGTCAAGACAGTATAACAGGCGGAGACAGGAAATAACATTTCAGGCACCCATACATGGCACATACAGATGACAAGCAGTTCAACACAGCTGTATAAAACAGCTGAGATATGATCAGATTCAGATTGAACATGTTTCAGATCATGTTTTTTACCCTATTAAGCTTTGTTACTGGTGAATTTTGTGTAGGGTAAGGTATGAGTTTTGGTACAGGCACAGTTAAACATTCTCTGGTACCTAAATAGAAATGAGCATGCATAATATATATACAAAATGTTGCAATTGTCAACCAAGATATAGGGAGTGAGGTGTCTAAATTTCACATTTCACACAGCTGTCAAGAAAATAACTTACACATTTTTATATGTCTTGGAAAATTGCACTTTTCAGACTTGAGAAGGGGGAGCATGCACCATGTAAACCTGTGAGTTTGAATTACTATTCATAGACATCATAGACATCTTTGGCTGCAATACCCATCCAGTGTAAGTGTTGCCAATCCTACTAAGTTTTCCTTTTAATTCTGACAATTATCACTTTAGTATAAATCAGACTAGGCTGTTTCCCGTTGCCAGTTGTGCTGTTACAGACACCCTGTGTCCTCTGCATTAGCTAATTTGGCTGCCTGAACTAGAAACTTGTGCTTTTTAGTTCATCTCCCTCGTGGTTCAACTGACATGTATGAATGTATTAACTAAGATCATTTTCACCATATATCAGCTTCCTAAGCTGTTGTGGCTGTTCTGTCTTGGACCAATCTAGCCAGCCCATTCCCTTTTGACCTCTCATCAACAAGGAAATCTCCCTCAAATGAGGAAAATACAATTATGCTTTCATGATGCCCCCCAAAATGAGAAGTAAAGGTAAAACAGTTAGAGCATATAAAGACCAATTGCTCTGGTTGATTCTGTAGGATTCCACCATGCGTCTAGCCTGGTTTTACCAGACCGCGTACTTCGTAATTCATTTTAGGTCTGGATCCTCGGTGCCCTGAAGCACTTGGGCGGGAGGAGTGAGCTCAGCTCTGGTTTGAAATGAGCTCTGAACAATCGCTGACAGATGACGTTCATATTATTATGCTCTTAAGTGCGTTCACTTATTGGCCGGTAACACCCCAGAGAAACGTAATCAGACCATTTGTGGATTACGAAGTCATTCAAAATTAATGGTCTGGCCTGTCAGTCTACCATGCGTCCACCTCCAGTGACCTGTTGTCTGACATAAATATCCCCATTCTCCATCACCAAGACTAAATTCCATATTATCATGACACGGAACATGTATGTCTGGCCCGACCAGTATAATGGCCAACATGTCTATGCTACCCCATTCAGTTTATGTGAACATTAACTGAGGCTTTCAGTTTGTGGAGTATGGCGTGCTCTTATCCAGATAGTTTGTTGGCTTCTTGGGTTTGGGTGCTCTTTAGTCCAAGGTATAGTACTTCCAGGATCTGAAGAAGGCACTCATGCCGCTACGCGTGGGCCTTGTTTTTAATATGTCCATGTAGGACCTGTCGTATCAATAAAGACATTTTAATTTGGAGTGCCTTAGTCAGAGAATTTATTCTCATTTTTTGATCCTGGATTAACTGAGGCTTGTCGGTTTCTTCAGCACAGTTTTATCCACTACGCTGCTCCCACATACAGTAATTGGTGGGTTAAATAATGGTGTGAATGAGCAGGTGCTGCAATTACAGTGCACAGCAGCTACACCGTTTGAGATCACTAAAAAGTGGCAAGAAATAGTCTATGGTGGTAGGGAAAGCGTGAAAACTAGTGTTTAAAAACTCTAGTAGATCATTTCATAACTGAGTTAAGTTGTTGCCACTCATACTGAGGAAAGTGTATGACTCTAAAAAAGTCCAGCCTTTCGTCTCGCAAAGGCTGTGGAAAGGTTTTGTGGACTCTTATTTGGTGCTCATCCTCAACAAGTTTTACTCAGCAAGTTTAAGTGGTAATCCTTCTTTCATTTCCTGCTTCACAATCAGACAGACAATCGACTGCGAGAAACCGAACAATTAGTGGTTTAAATGACATGATTAGGGGTAGCTTAATTACCAGTTAAAATCAATTCTTTTTTTTGGAAGATATTTTTTTGGTCTTTTAGACTTTATTATGGACAGGACAGTACGAGAGGTAGACAGGAAGCAAATGGTAAGAGAGACGGGGAGGGTCTGGCAAAGGACCCGGGCCGGTAATTGATCCGGGTCAGCCACATGGCAGGTGAGTGCCCTACCGGATGGCCACAGCAGGGCCTAAAATCAATTCTTATACTCCAGTAAAGAAATTCAAGTTTTTGAGTTTTTTACATAAGTATGGCCAATTAAAAAAAAAACATCATACGTTTACATCAAGTGTTAAGTTCAGAGGCCAATGAGATTAATTGCATGTAAATTGACAGGATGACAGGGTCAGAGATAAAAAGATGTGTCAGAATGCTTGTTGATATTTTGCTAATTGAGTACAGGCAAGTGTTTAACTTGAAGCAGTCACTCGGCTTGTAGTAGGCCCTATTCTTTGACGGGAATTCACAAAAATCACATTATCATTCTTCAGAACAAAACAGTATCTCGTGGTGGTATCGATTTCAACATACATTCCAGTGAGCGACCCGGCTTGCTCCCTCAAACATACTATTAGAAATATACTGTTTGTAGTCTGCTAACAGCCAGACTGGCAGGGAAAGAAAAAAAAGCAAAAGACATGGAAATCAATAAAGTAATCTCACTCATCGTTACAACATCAGGCATGGATAACACACCATGAGCCGATAATACTGCATGGAGGAAAGCAATTATGAGTCCTCGAGAAAATTGACAGGCACCGCGGGGAGAAGTGATGGTCAGTAAAAGGATGAAAAGGGCATATGTGACTGCATGGCGACCAATGGCAGTGTCTCCCTCCCTCGCTCCCTCCCAGGCCTGCCACTCCTTGTAAGCGTTTGCCCCCTTCTGATGTAAGCCTATTACCGAAACACTCCTGTAGTCCACCCCTAAGTCCTATTATTTGGCACCTTTCTTTCTCGCATTAAAGCTCAAGCCAGGACAAGCCTAGTAATATCCCCTACCTTCCAGTTACCAGGATCTATACTGAAGCAATTGGTCTGTTTTAATAGCCTTTGCTACAGACCCATTTTCTTCCCCCCCGACAGTGCATCGATTGGGAACCCATGGCTCAGAATTTTGTCATTAGACATTTCTGCGGCTGCAACACCTGAAACCTCCCAAGTCATCACAGATATTTGCCTTTTTTGTCAACGACGGAACATACATACCGGTATTTTCTACCCAGTTCACTCACTGAGTCCAGAGCTGTACTGTTTGTAGGTAACCTTGGTGACACAGGCATGTGGGGTATGCATTCAAATACCATGCTTTGTCTTGTCAGCAAATTCAGTTTTTCAAAAGCTAAACAAATTGGGCTCAGAACAATTTGATCAAATGAAATGGCAAACAATCCTGGACTTTCTTTTCATTATTTTTTTTTGCTCTTGACAATAGAACTCTATTTCTGTCAAACAGGCTCATGGTGTATCCTCGGGGCAGAAAAGGAGAAAGAAAAGTACTGAAGTATTGAACCAACCTTCTTTGGAGTGCTGCTGTCTCTATGATATCAGCGCCTATCACTGGCTGCAATCCCACACGTCGGAGTCAGTGACCGAACAAGGATAGCTTGGCACCTTTTGCTGAAATGTAATAGTCAGCACTGCAGTTCCATGGTGGGCCTGCCGCAATATTATGAGTGTGACAGCAAGCCCGTAACCAGACGTTTTCAAATTCCGAGGTCAAATACTGTGTGCTGTGCTGTAGACTCTGGATTAACAATGCTTCAAATGGGTCAAACTCATAAGTTTGTTTTTATTAGTTACTGCCTTGAGGATAAATGGGGTTGTCGTATACAGACTGAATTTATCATTGTTGATCATAGATCAATTTTCATCATAGATACATTTTACATTACTGAAAAAAATACAGAGGACATGACCTCTGTGTCCTCAATGGTAGTTACGGCCATGTGTGACAGTGTTAAGGTAGGCACAGAATAGCCTCTCGATGGCCTCTCGAATAATTATCCATCAGCAATTACAAATACTCTCCATGACCATGATCGCATTCGATCATTTAATTTTAGCAGACCTTTGTATCCTGAGAGAATTCTCATATGTTATACTTTTATTTAAATTTCATCCATTTCTATATTCCCAGAGATGTGAGCCAGCAAAAACATCTGATATTGCTGGCACCTTTTTTGAGCTTACTGCCTCCAGACCATCAGCATCAACTGAAGGCCTATCTATAATTGTTACTTCTTAAATCGATGCAAGTGCTGAGAGTAATCAGGGCTAAAATGTAGAAGCTTTTTTTCAATGGTGCTCTGTATCCCTCTTCTTCTCAGAAAACCAAGGGACGACTTCACAAGAGTCACACTGCGGTGGACAGCAGAAGGAAAGCGCAGGACAGGGAGGCCAAAGACAACCTGGAGGAGAACCATTGAAAGTGACATGAAAGAGAGATTGCTTAAAGGAGCACCATTGAGAAAAAGGCCAACAACAGGGATGAGTGTCCTTGCCCTACATGTACCATGTATGTATGTACGTACCACTATGTATGTATGTACCACTAAGCACAGCAAAGACTAAGATGGAAGAAGAAAGCTGTATCCCTCTCACCTTTACATGTTTTTGTAGCCAATGTTCAAAAAGCATGATTGCCAGTAAAGTTTAACCAAGCCATTTTAAACAAGAAAGTTTGGATTTCAAGTTTGATTGATTTCCTTCACATTTTTTATTCTTGTATTGTCTGCTTTTCTCACAAAGGAGACCCTCACTTGTGCACTCCTATCCAGGGAATCCAGTGAACTCTAACTCAGTGATATCTAACTATAGTACCTGTGATAGTTTCATAGTTCAAGGTAGCTTTGTTGCATGATTGGTGGCTGACCTTATGACCTTTTTATAGGCCTATTATCATTAATAATGGAGGCAGTGATTTAGAAAGAAGCATATGTCATTTGGTAAGCTTTTAGACATAAAGGTTGCGGTAAACAATTGTTAAGGAAATTAATTAAACTAATTAATTAAACAACAAGACCACGACAAGTTTGATCAAAGTTTAATGGCTTTTGCGAAAGGGGGAGAGTAAAAGATAGCAGAGAACTGACTCTTAGTCGCTTTTCAGAATACTCTCTCGTCTCCCCCTGAAACGATGGCTGTTTTTATTCAAGAGACAGAGAAAAAAATCACAGTGGTTACACAGAAGATGAGAGGATGCCTCCCTTTTGCATCTTTATCAGAATGGCCTTGAGGACCCCGCGTTTCTCAAGAGAAAGGGAACAGTATAGAAACAGAAAACAGGGTATAACAGTATGTACATTTAAATTAATATAAAAATGAATATGGCAAAGTTTTTGCTACAGGTTATAATTCTACATATTATAATCATTTCTACAACAATGTACACCATAATCTGACAAATGGGCTTTCGCATTAAAAGCCGCCTTTGACAAGAACCCACTAAACCTGACTTATACAGTATGAAACAAACATGAAGTTTTTAATCAATGGAAACTAAAGCAGGAGGCACAGACAGTTCTGAGATGGATGGCTGTAGGGCATTCTGTTGAGGTATCACAGAGAAAGCCAATGCCTGTCGGACATTTTTTTCCATCATTTATTTTCACATGTCCAAAGGTTGAAGTAGAAGATGAAAGTTCTACTCTGTACTCCAGCCAAACTACTGTTATAGCTATAGCTCTAGCTATAGTTAACTTTTTTGAAAAGAAAAAAAGTTTGGCGCATCCATTTTTAAAAATAAACTAAAAACATTTTGAGGAAAGACTATGGATCTTCTAGTCCATGCCTGCTGTTTGACATACTTCTGTGTACAGGCAACTAGTTCCACTCCTAAGTAGTTATTTTTATCAGTCTAGTAAATAGGTTAACGTCATCTTAATTTTAAATGAACTCTCCATCTCTCCATCTCCCTCCAGATGCTATGAAACATAAATGGCTAAGAAAGCTATAAACTGTGTAGAAACGGGATAGGAAAAATAATAATCCCACAAGTGGGGGTGGGAACACCTTTTATATAATTTACCCCCCTCTGAACCAGTTCCAGCTTTTAATTTCCTCGTGTTGATCCTTGTGAGATGTGCACATCGCCACAGTACACACATGCGCATCCTCTCTGGCTGTGCCAATCTATCAGAGTCCCACATGGACATCAATATCGCTCTCAAGCTAAACTCCAAAGCTGAGAAGATCTCATCCCAAGCTGTGTATGAAATTTTAAACACAGCACAAGGAAACGACTGCCCCGTCTCCAGGCTCTCTCTGCGTTCTGTGCCTCTCCTCCTCCCTGTCTCACTCCTCGCCTCACATGCCGCCACGATCTCTCTTTTCTTTCTCACGAAAAGGATCCTCTCTTTGTTGGCACCGATACCCACACTGCAATGCCAGTTTGTCTTTCCTGCACTAATGTTTTTTTCCCTTCTGAGGAAAAGTCTGGTTTTCAGCTCGAGGACACAGTCCCCCGTGGGACAGAAACAGAACTCGGATATGCCGATCAATTTCGCTGCAATATCATCAGAGAGACAGAGAGAGGAAGAGAGAGAGAGCGAGAGAGAGAGAGAGAGAGAGAGAGAGAGAGAGAGAGAGAGAGAGAGAGAGAGAGAGAGAGAGAGAGAGAGAGAGAGAGAGAGAGGCGTGGGGGTATAATGGAGAAAGAGCAAGGAATGGGGGTCTATCAGAGAACAGCTCATTACACAAAACTCAACTTTCCTTTTTACTGCATCACTCCAACCGGGGGACATGGGAGAGTTTGATAAATATAGATTTTTTTTTTTAAACTCTCAAGTAGTCTTAAAAGAAGGCAATCTCATTAAAGTTGTTATATGTGTGGTTCTTTAAGGGCTATCCATAGCTAGTTCACAGCAAGAAGATTATGTAGCCTGCTTAGTATTATGAAGTCTGTGATTGCACGCTGCTCCCAGGGACACCTCAACACCCTCTGATGTCTCCCTGGTTTGGCTGGACCACCACACAGCAGTATAACGCCAAACAATTGACTCAGGGCAGGGCAGGAAAAGACCACCATCTCTGCTGTGTGTGTGTGTGTGTGTGTGTGTGTGTGTGTGTGTGTGTGTGTGTGTGTGTGTGTGTGTGTGTGTGTGTGTGTGTGTGTGTGTGTGTGTGTGTGTGTGTGTGTGTGTGTGTGTGTGTGTGTGTGTGTGTGTGTGTGTGTGTGTGTGTGTGTGTGTGTGTGTGTGTGTGTGTGTGTGTGTGTGTGTCTTTAAAGTTCAAAGCAACCTCCAAGCTGTAAACAAAACCTTTGTATGTTCTATATACCAGCAGTGAAACTGAAGCTAATTGTGTAATTGCCCTCAGCAGTACAATCAATGTGATTTTATCACTGAAATGAATCAGTACTAAAATGTTTTGTCCTCAATTGACTTTAAAAGTCTGTGGCGGTATGGCAGTATGACTAGAAAGGTAGTCACAGTTTACTGAGACTGAAATATCTGGGACTGGGCACATGAGAATGGGATTATCATATGATTGAATCTAAGCACGGGATTCGGAGACAAGATTGCGATAGATGGCAACCTGTTTCTGCAAGTAGGCCTATATAACATTTGAGGCGTACTGAGGAGTGAAAAGATGAGCTGTAGAAAGAACAAGGGAAGAAATGGAAAATATAGGTCTACAAGAGAAGAGATACGTAAATGTAGCATGATGGCTACTGTTGTTTGAGGTCAATGTGTTTCAAAAGACATTCTCAAGACAGCCAGCGTTAACCTCTGCTAACCCCTGTTAACCTCTGCTAACCAGTTGTCAAAACGCATAACGTAGGGCCTATAATAACAAATGTGTTAATTATGATCTACACAGCATTGGTGTGAAAAGAGTGAACTGCAATGGTGCCTTAATAAACGGAGGAGAAGAAATGTCACAGTTGACCTTTTATTCTCTTCTCCATTCCCAAGTGATGGTTAATAATTGCCATTGTATTAGAGATGTGATCAGTCATTTGTAGGGGGATTGTGGTTCTTCCTCAGACTTCAGGGACTCCACAACCTAGCTGCTAGTCAAACTGATCATGTTTTATAAACCTCTTTAGAATACCATCTGATTTAGGCTATAATAAACATGCCCAGACATCAGTCCTTCATACACATACAATATAGGCCTACATATGTTTTGGTCCCTCTATGTCTTACACCACTCCACTCATCTCTCTCTCTCTCTCGCTCTCTCGCTCCCCCCAATATATAGAAATCAGTATGATCTCCAGAGCAATTGGTTGACCTTACAAAAGAAATGAATGGAAAGTCTGATGCCACAAGGTTATTTTTCTGGGGCGATGCTAGAGCACAATGACAAATTAGAAATGAGGGAGAGAGGACAAAGGCGCTTGAGACATGTTTTCGAAAACAGCAACTCCCACTGGCTCTCTTGGGCCCTTGACAGGTGAAGGCCCCAAGTGATTACATACCCACCAGTAGAGTAAGAGGCCATTGCCATTGGGTGCTTTGGGGATTGAGGAGATGAGCACTTTCAATTTTTTTTAAAGTCCACTATCACTGATTACGTATTCATAGAAATGCTATATCTGATGGATCAATATAGATGTGTGTCCAGTTTTGTACTTTTTACTCAAGCATTCCTGCTGTAGCTACAGTACGAAACATTTCATAGTGCAGCTCAGATGTAGCTATACTGTAGCCATATGAACCATTTTCTATGAAGTTAAACCGACGACTCCCATATGTTAAGTATTACTAATAGTCCCATTACCAGTACTTTCATGATCACTTAAACATTTTTTTTTCGGCACTCAGCGTGAGCGGCTTGTGGTGCTTGGGCTGGAAAGGGAGGTCAGTGGGCTTCATTATCAGTGCCATCTTTGATGTATTGGGGATCAAATGAGAGCAGTCTTCGGAGAATTTGCCAGTGCGTCCCTCTTTGTTTTCAGCGGTGGAAATAATTGCCTATTTAATTCATTCTTTTTTTCTGCTCCGGAATGTATATTGTGTCCATTAAAAATGAGCTATTCCTTGAAGATGCTGTACTGTACGTATGTGTGGCGCGTCAGAAAACATCACACAATTATGCAATTGGATTTCTACCACGGGGGGTATGTAGGCCAGCCCAGGCCCAGAGGCACGACGGGAGACACATAAATACATTTCAAATGCAGCCCAGGTTAGAATCACAATAGCCTTGCAGTGTGGGAATAAAACCATTGAAACGGCCATTTTGAAATACAAATGATGTCGTGTGGGGCTGATGTGCCCCTCAAAAATGTTTCCATGCCTGCGCTGTGTGATGTAGGAAACATTATGTGTCTCTGTACATAGCATTACATGCTTCAGCTATTGAGCGATTACATATTCAGAGTTCATTTTTTTCCAATTAAAGGCTTTGCTGATAAAACATTATGCAATACAACTACAGTGTTAGCACAATAATCTAACAGCACAACATAATTATTTTGTGATTTTGTTTTTTTCAAATATTCATGTCCCTGGTTTTAACGTGTGGAATGTGAAGCATTTCACATCTTATCCTCTATAAACTGCTTTACAAGAAAGGCACCTCCCCCCATGTGTCTGTCTCCCCCCATCCCAGCTGTTGAACAAATATCATTCCATCCTTTAGTCTGATCCTCAAGGTCATGCATGGAGATCGACGCGATAAAGAGATGCTTTATGAGGGAGACAAATGATCCTTCATTAGGGCAATCAGTGATTTGGAGCCCGGGCGTCAGGGTGTGGCAGTTCAAACACATCCATTCTCTCCCGTGTCCCGGCAGCTGCATATGCTCCAGCTCGGCGTACTCGATATATAGCGGGTGTCAATTAGCCAAGTAGACTCCCTTAAGCAATGAATTAAGCCGTAAATTACTTCAGCCAGGAAGCAATTCCTTCTGAACTCAAATGTGCACCATCAGATGTGGTTAAATATTGCTCAATGCCAATTACCTCACACACACTCCTCAAAAAATACCACGGCGGCTACAATGTTTTTAAAAGTATGGCAGCAGGGTCTGAATTAGCCACCGCTGATGATCTTTAATTCAATTTCAGCGTAATTTGATATTCTGTCAAAACCAGCAGTGCAAGTGATAAAACAGGTCGGGATGGTTCATCCACAATTTCTCTCATCATACCATGGAAGAACACATTGACCCAATCAGTCCTAATGCACGTGATGGATGCTGGTGATTAAAGGTGATATAGTAGATGGATATAAACAGATTTACGACGTCAGCAATAGTGCTGCTGCATATACTTATGTTCGAGGTGTATACGTACCGTATGCATGTGTGTGTCTTTGTGAGCGTGTGTGTGTGTGTGTGTGTGTGTGTGTGTGTGTGTGTGTGTGCGTGCGTTCGTGCGTGCGTGCGTGCGTGCCTTTGTGTGTGTGTACGTGTGCACACGTGTCTCTGTGTGTGTGTGTGTGTGTGTGTGTGTGTGTGTGTGTGTGTGTGTGTGTGTGTGTGTGTGTGTGTGTGTGTGTGTGTGAGAGAGAGAGAGAGAGGAGAGAGAGAGAGATGGGAGAGAGAGAGAGGAGAGAGGGAGAGAGAGAGAGAGAGAGAGAGAGAGAGAGAGAGAGAGAGAGAGAGAGAGAGAGAGAGAGAGAGAACATTGAACAATTCTTTCCTTTCCAACAGTGTGTGTGAAACTCCCAGACGCTGACGGTGGCTTAAGGGCGTGGTGGGCAGCAGTGACTGCGATGGAAAATGGCCTCCAGGTGGGGAGTTCCCTGTGGCCAGGCCAGACAGAGCCCACAGGCCGGCGGGTGGAGCGCACGAGAGGCAGCTCTCAGGGAGCAGGTGGTGGTCAGCAGGAGAAGGCCAAGCCAACTAACACTTTTTTTTTTACCCAGAGATGTTGTTGCAACAGAAATAGAATTAAATATTTACCAGCAACCTGCTTTTGTGCAGCCTGTGTTCGTGAACAGGTATCTGGCAGGCTGTCATAGACACTGACTGCTTAATGTCATGCAGTGACGATCTGAAAGACAGGCATTTACAGGCTACTAGGAAAGAAAGAAAGAAAGAAAGAAAGAAAGAAAGAAAGAAAGAAAGAAAGAAAGAAAGAAAGAAAGAAAGAAAGAAAGAAAGAAAGAAAGAAAGAAAGAAAGAAAGGAAGGAAGAAAGGAAGAAATTATCATCTTTAAAAAGATGTGGGGTGCTATAAAAAAAAAACTTTGAACATGAAACACCAAGATATGAATGAGAATATGCAAAATGTATTGCCTATGCTGCTACCCTCTTTTCCTGTCCCTTTCCTGCTCCCCCCCTTTCTTCCTCCGTCCTCTCTACCCCCTCTCACTTTCCTTCTCATGCTTGAGGGAAGCCAATTTCCAGGGTTGAAGCTAGTTGCACAATGCTGCAGATATCGGAATCTCAATGTATACGGGATTTGAGCATAATTTCCTATCTGAAATTCATTAGCCACTCTGTCTCTCTTCTTAAATTAATCTGTCCCTCAAGCGACTAATAAAAAAGTATGCTAGGCAGCAGCAGAGTCTTCAGAGGAACTTCTGCAGAATAAGAATGATTTGAGAAAGGGAATATGAGTGCTTTTATTCCAAAAGGATGCTTTGCAGAATGTTAGAGATTTGTTTCATTTCAAGAGCGAGGCCAGAGTGCTGCATGGCCTCTGATGATTCCATCATCCACCACACCAAGTAGCCTAAATAAAACCCCCAAAAGATTCTGATCACGTTTGCATTTTCTGTGAGATGGAGAAATCCACTCACTTAGCAGAACTAGAACACTGAGCAGGCTACCTGTATAACACCTTACTGAATAATGGCGGAAACAGTACCTGTTACGCATTTCCTGAATATAAAGATTTCAGAAACATTGCACACAATCAAAGTGCAAGCTGGTGTCTACCTGCCATATGTGTATGTTGTACTAAAAACTACAACATCCCATTTGGTAAACCTCATTTCTCGTCTTGCTACTGCTACAGAAATCTAGTGTGACGTTTCAATCAAACAGTCCAATTAGAAATACCCGAAGAGGTTTAAGCACCTCGCATTTCTATTAACAGATTGTAAAAGCAGGCAATCACTCATAGAGATAGAACCATAAGCGTTCCTGTAATTATGTGGCAGCAGATGGCTAAATGAAATTGTGATTATACTCCCTCCCAAAAGGATCGTTGCCTCCTGAGTTAGACAGTAACCTTCCTCAAGAGTCAATGGCAAACAGAGCCCAATGAGACCCACTACATTAACAACAGGCACTTAATGTTCTGGCAGGGGTGTCAGTCACAAACGTTTCGATAATCATTGGGTGTATCCTCAAAACTGTTATTTCGCATGACATAAATATGTAGGGTATGTACAAAAAATATGCATCAGTGTGCTGGATCAATGGATGTTGTTATTAGCACTGATGTGTGGCACATATAAGGAGATGCAATGTGAAACATCTACTGTAGGGGAAGGCAACCCAGATGCATAATACATCCATGTGTGCTCGATATCATCTGATCCACATCTCATCCAAAAGAAATCATCTATAACGGTTGTGTTTAATTTCAGTTGCAGTATTTCTGCAGCATGCACATTTTGCTGTTTTTATATACAGTATACCTCTTTGTGGATGTCCACAAGTAAGACGGCGGTGGCAGCAAAATTGAGCTGTTGACTAGCAAACTGTTGTTTGTATAGGTGTGGGTGGGGCTCCATTCCTTCTCCCGCATCTCACCCCTCACTGAGCTGGTGATCTCAGAACCATGGTGCATGCTAACTCAACCACTCTCAATCCCCGCAACACACTGCCACCCCCATTCTCCCCCTCCCCATTTTACTGAAGCCTCAGCAGAAGAAGCTGCCACGGAAAGATTTATTTTTCCCTGAGAGAAAGAAAAAAAGGGGGAAAGGCATACACGTGGGAAGGTTCTGAATCTTGATCCCTCCTTGTCGATTCACTGCAGATTCCGAGTGTTTATCTGGCCACGGAGGTTCAGGCGCATCTTGCTGTGTCGGCAATCAAACATGCACTGCCCCCTGGACGGCGGGCAGGATTAATAAACATTTGCGGCGTTTGCTGTGCGAGGCAGCTCGCTGCCGACCCACAACCGCCCCGGTTCTGCAGGGCTCTTATCAGGCAAGAACCATCACGAGGCAGGCCTGTCACAAACACCAAGGAGGATTGGGGGGAGGAGAAGATGCATCTGCCAGCCGCAATATGTCAACCTTTCTTGATGGGTTTCTAAAAGCATGCAGGTAGTCAGAAAAGTCAGTGTTAAAATGTACTGTCAGACAGATACAAACAAAACAAAACCCAAACCCAAGATTCTACCTCTCAGAGAAATAGACAAAAACATACTTGAAATCCTACAAGGTCAACACTTAACTTATCACATAAAAGAACAACTTTAAATGTAAATTTCAGTTAAAAAAAACTGGATGGATGCCAATCTGTCAACTATACAGGCCAAAACGACAGAACACAAAGACACGTACTGATTAATAGCCAAGCCAATTAACCCTAATTATTTGATTAGTACACTCTCTGAAATTTGGATTAAGCATGTATGCATACGTCTTTGTTCTCGCTGGAGAACGGACTTCTCGTGATCCCGCAGGAGAGCTGCTGTCCACGCGGTGGACTGATCATCGAAGTGCTTCACTGGGTCAGCGGACCACTCTGCCCTGCTAAGGCAAAAGGCAGTAACTTCAAATTTTTCAAAAATGAGTTTTTGTCATATTTGCAATAATAAGCATAAGTTTTATCATGTGAACAAACATGGAGTTTGAAATCAGTTGTTTTGAGGGTAAAAAAAGGTGTAAAGTAAAACAAGCTGAAAATCCTTTGGGTAAACTAAGGCAGAAGACAGTAACTTCAGTTACTGCTTTTTGCCTTCTGCTCTGGACCTGCAGAATTCTGGAACTCTGATGTTCCAAACTGAGGCAGAACACAGTAACTTCAGTTACTGTTCATCTGTTAACAGTTAAAACTCCTTCTTTAAATTTCAGTCATGTAAATAATCAAATAAATATAAAATGAAACTATTATATTATGAAACATGATCAGCCTGCTAGGCAATGTGTGTAACTACTATTTGAGGTAGTATGAAATACAAATACACACACAAAACCCATTTATAATTATATTATTATTATTATTAACAATTTATATGTTAATAAACATGACATTTTGTCATAATGACTCTAATAGTGTGTATACTGCTTAAATTATATGTGAAAGTTGTATTTGTTGCTTATTATTCAGATTTAAAATGGAAGTTACTGTCTTCTGCCTTAGTATGACTAATTGTCATTCCGGGGGCAATGCTAAGGCAGAACACAGTAACTTCCAAAAAAGGGTCAAAGTATAACTATTTGTAAAATTATTTTTTATGAATAGATGTAGGCAGGCATACACTACAAACTGTGAAAATTACAGCTTTGTAGCTATAACCAGATTGTGGTGACATTAATTTATTTTAAGATAACTTTAACATCATTTTTCTCAGTTTCACACTCTGGTGAGTTACTGTCTTTTGCCTTAGTAGGGCAGCCCTGCACTCGAGAAGCTGCGAGACTATATGGTGTATTGGGCAAGGTCGCTGGCCGTGGTACTGAAGTACTGCCACAGCCGAGAAATGTCTGCAAAAAACATTCTCGAGTTTGGGAGTATGGGGCGCCACTGAGAGCTCGGGCAGTATCTGCGTCCGCGGACACCCATCGGCGGATGATGGTTGGAGAGCAAAGGAACGAGGTGAACTGAGAGAAAGCTACAGCAAGATAGTAGCCTTGCAGTGGTGGTACACCTCTCACACCCACACCCACACCCACACCCACACACACACACACACACACACACACACACACACACACACAATTTCTAAAATACATTCGGCCTTCCTAATTACCTGTTCCTCGTACAGCGTCATGCTTTTCTGTTGAACACCAGTGATATTGGACGAATCGATAGAACAGCGGTGTGAAGGAGTTGAACGGGGAGGTGGTGGGTGCGAGCGAGAAAGAACATTTCTGACTGGAGACAGGTGAACTGAGAATAAATGCTGTATAGTTAATTAAGGGGCTTTCCAAATTTCAGTGTGCTGAAATTTAACCGAATGACGGCAGAGTGGAGAAAGAGATGCAGCTGGTTAAATAGGCGTGCCTATCTTTCGCGATGAATTCAGACGATTGACAGTTGAGCGGAGAATAGAATGCAGGTTGTAATTAGGCATGCCTAATTTCATTACGCTTCTCACTTTCGTTTTTAACAAAACATTCATTTATTGGTTAAAATGATCCTGATGAAGACCAAAGGACCCAACCTTCTCAATACCGAGTAAACACTTTTATGAGAAAGTTTCCCAATTTTGACTATCTATCCACTTGGTGGATGCTCACTCTCACAGATTTATGAGGGCTACAGAGCACATGACAACATTCTCATATTTGCTGTTGCCCAAAATGCAGTTATTGTATTTTTTGATCCGTTGAAAGGTGAGTGTATGGACTGCAGGTCACACAATATTGATTCATCCAGAGACACAGAGCGGATGAAAACAGTGCTGGTCCAGACGGTGCACTGGCTCTGATGGGGTTGAATCCTAATGGATGGCAACGCAATAGTCTGGTGGTGGTCTGGTCCCATTCATCACAGAATCTCTTAAGGAGGTGGTATTTCTTCCACAGCTTATATGTACTGTACACCGTGTGTTTTGTCATTCACAATGCCCCAGACCAAAAAAGTAGAAACATGTTTCACTTGAAAACATCAATTTTTAACCAGAACTTTTTCAGTCCTTCCAAAAGGTTTCATAACGCCAAGTTTTTCTTTTTTATAATTTTTTTAGTTCCCATTGTTTTTGACTGCATCGACTTCTCTACTGCTTTTATCAAATGTGATCGTCCAGCAGCCAGAGTACATGGTGACATGTGACACGCCTTGTTCCAGACCAGGGACTAGTTTTTACCCCCATCAGCTGTCGGCCTTGAGAGGAAACCATGCTCACAGTGGCGGAACAATTGCACACAGGGCCCAAGGGCAAAACATGGATAGGGCCCCCCCCATATGGCCTGCCATGGACACAATTGGGCCCCGAACACCCATACAGGAGGGCCTTTGGCCCAGGGGAAAATGCCCCACTTGCCCCCCCATAGCGCCGCCCCTGCATGTTCACACATACCCAGTGGTGACTACATATATCCTTTGATCCTCCAGAATCCTGCCAAAGGTGCCTCGCCCCTTCCCCCTCGCTGTTCCTCAGTCCCCCTCTCCATCCAGCTGCCATCAAAGACTATGGAGGTCCATCTCATTGGTCGATCAGTTACGATCCGGGAGTGATTGTATGTTCCCATAGAGATGGCGAGTGAATCGAACGAAAAAGAACAATAGGACCTGTAATAAGTCCCTGGCTCTTTGCGTGAGATGAACGAGTCATCTGTCTACTGTACCCTGCTCGACCCAGCCGAAGAGAGAGCGACATTAAGAATGATGTTCGCGCCCACGGCTATGCGCAATAGCAGGAGTGATTTTATTAAATCTTCGTCTAGGTTGTCAGCCAATGAGTGACTCCCATTATAGAGATGACTCGTTCATCTCACTCAAAGAACCGGGGACTATTACAAGTCCTATTGTTTTTGACTGCATCAACTTCTCTACTGCTTTTATCAAATGTGATCGTCCAGCAGCCAGAGCACATGGTGACATGTGACACGCCTTGTTTCCAAACCAGGGGCTAGTTTTTACCCCCATCAGCTGTCGGCCTTGAGAGGAAACCATGCTCACAGTGGCGGAACAATTGCACACAGGGCCCAAGGGCAAAACACTGATAGGGCCCCCCATACGGACTGCTATGGTCACAATAGGGCCCCCAACACCATTACAGGAGGGCCCTGGGCCCAGGTGCAAATGCCCCACTTGCCCCCCCCCCCCCCCCATAGCTCCGCCCCTGCATGTTCACACACACCCAGTGGTGACTACATTTTGTCCTTTGATCCTCGAGGTGCTGCCAAAGGTGCCTCGCCCCTTCCCCCTCGCTGTTCCTCAGTCCCTCTCTCCCCATCCAGCTGCCATCAAAGACCCATTTCAGTGATCAACAACTCATCAAAGCCCAGCTTGAAGCTTCCTGCTCATCTCTTTCCAAGAGCTGTCAAAACTAGGTGAATTTTATGTGGCTCCCATCTGAAATGCCATTTCAACTCTGGAGTAACCAGATGCATACATCGGTAGGTGCTCTCACACATTACATTCTCCGAATAGTAAGTGAGAAGGCCACTGTCAGAGGTCCATTTGTCAGAGGGTGATGTGTGAATTCGCCTTTCAAGCCAATTAGTCAAACTGCCAAAGTTTTCAAGACTTTTCTCTGTTGTTTCGAAAACAATGCCTAATGTGCTTCGGAGAAATAAGGTAGGAGGAGGGCAGTCCAATCTCATAGGACGGAGATAAACTAGCATGGTGCTCGTCTGAAGGGAAAGGTCAAATTCAAATCAGGACACAACAGTAAGCTCTGTTTTACTGTAACACTGTGGAAAGGGGGTGGGTGGGGGTGTGGCTGGTTTGACTGCTTTCAAAAGTTGTGAAAATATAACTTACAGAACTGAATTACAGAATCTGTGTGCCTAGGGCCATGAAACTCCTGTGAGAGCAGAACAAAAGTGTGAAAAACTGACAAGGCGAATCAGTCTGAGTCAGACCCAACAGCTATCATGCATGGGATTGACCTATTGCTCTTCTCCCCAGTGCATCTTTTGAATATTCCTTCGGCTCTGACACGTGATCATATGAATATATTTGAGTATGTCAACACCGTTTACTTAGGCTACTTTTTTTTGTCTCTACACACTAATTCCCAGGTGGCACACAATGTGTTTTAAATTTCAATGAAGGGCGCGCTCCCAATGGTCCACTGAACTGCGGGGTCCTTCCCTGCTCTCGTCAACATGCTGCATGGCTTCTCTGTATAATGCAAAGTGCACATGGTATGCCAATAGGCTGAATTCATTACAAGCTGAGAGAAAGGAATGAAAGAAAAGACATAAGACACATATCTTTAATGGAGACCAGCTGAAGAGCTAGTATATCCCTGTCTGCGTAGCCTACATCCGTTTTTTTCCACGACAATTACGTAAACCAGAGAGAAATGAGCGCTACATAATTAATCAAATAATACATTTTGAATGTCACTCATTACACATTAAGGTTGTAATTAAATGGTAAAGGCAATCGTTAGGTGGTGATGTTGCTGCTATAGAATGATTATGAATTCTCTTTAGCTTTGGCCTTTTATGCATGATGTTCATCATCATTGGGAGACCACTAGTTCTGCACGGGAAAGCCAGCAAGTGTTCAATTTAGTTAAAGCAGCATGTTCTACTTCATCCATCTCTCTGAGCCCAAGGGTTTGAATGCCTGCAGGGTTTACATTTCAACGTACAGCGGAGTACATAATTACACCAGCCAGTGGCTAATCAATAGGGCCTACGTACTCTTCCTCCAATCTAGGAATCGTTGGAATCCCACTTTCTATCTGTGCTCTATCACCATCTCTACAACGGCATAGAGAGGACATCAAATCATTTTCTCAAAAACCTTAGCTGGCTATTGGGAAAATGTTGCTAAATATGTAGCCAATATATAACCCCTCTACTTAAACAGCTGAATATCTTGGTAATTCCCGTCAGTTTTGTCTGTCATTCGATTGCTGTGACAAGTAACACATGAAGATGATTACTCTGAGTAGGACAGCACTGGTCTGGAAGAGTAGGCCGTACAGTGAGAGTTTAAGATTCCCATGGAGACGAGGAGCCCAAATTGAAGATCAGATTGCTATTTGCACATGAGGGGCATGCAGGCTCATTTCGTTTTATCAGCACAGAAGAATCAATCCAACGCCAGTCGAAAAAGGTAATGTGAGGGCAACGTGTGCAAAATGGAAAGGACATATCGGATGTCACAGGTTAACAAGTACTAGCAATGTCTGCCTGAGTCACAGATGCCGTCCAGTGTAAATAGCCAAGGCAATCTAAACTCATAACCTCGGTAAACACACAGAATGGACTCGACATTTGTCAAGAGAGAGTGGCTATACTGGCATAAGAACTATAAAAACAGCTTTGAAGAGCAAAATATTATGCATGGTTTCAGTGATGTTTTTTAAAAGGTGTTTTGGTATTCGGATGTGACAGGCTGTCTGGGCCAGCATATTGTTGCGTGTTACAGAGAGAGAAACTGTTGAAGCGAATCTTGGCAGAACAACACAAAGTGTGTCTGATTGTGGCCTGTGTCTGAGTTGGCCTCTGGGGTGGGATTTCAGGATTTCAGGATTTCAGGATCCCAGCTGTAGACAATGTTAACGGCTGTCTTGCTTTTCAAAAATAATGTTGTTTTTGTTGCATTGGGGTGGGTAGAATAAACGGTCTGTTTGAGAATCCCCCTCTGAGAATGGAATATTGAAATATCAGAAATGGTATAGTATCGATATGGAGTTTAAAAGGGATATAAAATCAAATTTTCAATCTCATCAGGAAAATCAGCTGAGCCCAGAATTAGGGCCTATTATAACTCATAATTAAATACCAATCTAAGCAGGAAACATGTGCATTCCTGTAACTGGCTTAAACTATAGGTCCTTGGAGTAATGAAAGCTTTGACATGGTTATCTACTATACTTGCACACCTCTCCTATCCCTTATCATGTGATAATGTGAATGAAGAACACCTCTAACACAGTTCTAACACACCATTCGTCAAGACAGAATCATTATTATATTTCAAGACTCCTGCTGCATAGTTAGTGAGACTCTGCTTTGTGGGCTCCATGTCAACACATGCCGATGGTAAATGAGGAGAGCTCCCTGTCAGCGGTGCTATGACTTGGCCAGCTGAGCACAAGACGCATCATCACAACATCCTCACAACATCCTCACAAAATGGTGTCCGCGCACAGTGGTTTTGTTATGCCCTAGGCCTTCGAGGTAGCAGGTCATGACACAGGCAGAAATGCAATCTGTGATGAGACCCGAGGCAGAGCTGAAATGTGAACAAATAGCCTGATATTCTCTGGCAGTGCAGAGTAGACTCGGCAGCGTACAGCTCCATCAGACGGTGCCAGGCATAAAGAATAGCAGGTGTGCGCCCTATTCGCCGTAATCTACTAGACGCGTTTCTTTTCCTGGTGAACCATCTGCCGCCTCTCGGCTCCCGAGACCTTCAGCTCCTTGGCAGGCGAGTTGTGACTTGTGTGGAGATGGCTTATCACTGAGTTCATTTGCATCTCCTTTCATCTGGGTGCCTGCCTACACACACACACACACACACAGAAACCACCTATGAAACATACGTAACAGAAACATGCCCTTATCAGGTTAGCTATTTTGAAATCATATGTCCAAGCTATTAGGTGACCATCAAATTCTCGGTTGCATTAGTTTCACATAAAGCTTCCATAGAACAAACCTACTCTTGATGATTCATGAACAAGAAGTTGGGACAGTTTGTATGCACTGGCAACCACAACATTAAATTTTTCTGGTCATGCTTGTGTTACTGAGCTTAGCCACTTGCACGCCATACCTCCTGTGGCACGCTGTAATAGACATTGAAAGTTAACTACTGTAGTACTACACTACTTTGACAGTGCACAGGGCCTTTAGTAATACATGACGACTTGGTCATTGCCATTCTGGTAACAGCTAATTTAAAAAGCCGTGTCTTAAGGGGTTAAAATCAACAGAGGAAATCTTTCAATATCCATGTGTTTAGCAGTTCAGTTGATAGGCCGTAATTGGAAGTGTGTGATGAAAGTAAAAAGCAGCAGGGCTCTGTGAGCAGTAATGATACGAGGATGTCACCTGTCGTAAACACTGTATTCTAGATAACCTCAGATCTGCACTCTGCATACAGGTAGGTAAAGTTGCCTGTGTCATTTAAGAAAGATCAATGGCTACATATGCCTCTTTTCCACTGCCGTTTTTCTGGTGGGCCTACAGCTCGACACAGCGCGACTCGGCTGCCACTTTTTGCTTTTCGAATAGGCACGACACAGCTTAATCGTAAAGGAAAAAGTGGCAGCCGGGTCGCGCTGTGTCGAGCTGTAGGCCTATACCAGAAACCCGGCAGTGGAAAAGAGGCAATGCACTGCTATAATAAACCCATGGCTCTTATATGGATGGCCGTTGGGGTATTTTGAGGAGAGGGTCAGTGGGTGGTGTTTATTTGGCTGTATGTGGGGAGAGGTTATACATTCTAGTCACTGCTGTGTGTCATAAAGTGAGGTAGGCATCCATCAGGGTTTGGGTGGCCAGCAGTTACAGCAGTCGACAGCTAGTGCTCAACTCCCAACAGCAGTCCCCCTCCAGCTTGGCCGAGCATTGAAACAAAAACAATTGCCCGTGTTTGTGGTCTGGGAGCTTGCTTAGGGATTGATGCCATAATATGGCAATGCCTACAACACTAAATCTTACATTCAATGGAGTCAAAACTATTTGAGGTATTAACTCAAATCATAAAATTTGTCAATATGATATAGCTCAGGTATTATCACTCGTGTTTAGTCTGAGTATCTACTGTATTTGGCTGTGAAGGATCAGAAGAAAAACATCTGGATGCATGCCAAGCTTTAAAAGACACTGTATTCCCCATAGGAGCCACTGTAATTGATGTATTTCTGTATCTCAAGGACTGCTTAGGCAGTTTTGTAAATTTGAATACTTACACTGGACCGGAGTTCATAAATTATTAAAACGCAACAGCACACTGTAAAATATGTGAACACAAAAAACACCCAAAAGATTTAAATTGTTAAAAACTCAGATGTGTTTTGGGTACTGAATGACTACAGCTTCCTGTGGATGTGCACCCAGCTTGCAAAGTGAGGCGAGGCAGACAGAAGTGTTGTGCTCTCCTTCACAGCACTGGGCTTCCTTACATAAGCACGATGTTCTTTTTGAATCGGAGCACTTAGGCGTCACCTTTCACATAGCGTTTTTCGCTACTCGGCCTCAGGAGCACAGCGATGGAGAACATATTTTTTCAAACTCAGCCGTAGGCTTGTCACTCTTAGTCAGCAAACATTCATTGTAAACATTGTGGGTCACAATAAGTCCTTAAAGAATATGTCCACTATTGAGTGTACATTTAGCCCATTTTCTGAGTTGTTTGCAATGATTTATGATTTTTGATGTTTGCTGCTGTCTCATTTAGTCAGCTCATTTGGATTTTGTCTAAACCGGCTTCAGAATGTCTATGTGCATGTCCATATCTATTCCACTCTTCCTCTAAACATTTGTTTTCAAAGGTATGGATCTCACCAAGTGGTCAGGGGTGTTCACTGGCTTTCCCTAACAAGTTTGAAAGCAAAACCTAATGTTTTATCCTAATGTTTTGTGAATAGAAGGGAAAAAATGGACATGTCCATTATATAGCTGTTCTTAAAATCACCCAAAACATTAGTTTTCAAAAGTATGCATCTCATCAAGTAGGTAGGGGAGCTAAAAAAAAACTGTCACCTCTGTCATGTTTCATTTAGCATTTTGTGAATGAAAGAAAAAGAAAAAGAATTTACAAAATCCTAAATAAAACATGATAGAAGCCATGTTTTGTTACAAAACCAGTTACGGAATACTAGTCAACACCACTAAACACTTGTTGAGTTGCACAGTGCACATTCTTGAAAACAAATGTTTAGGGTATGGTATGGATATGCCCAGAGATGGCCATTCTAAAGCTGGGCGAGACAAAATCCAAATTAGCCAAATAACAGAGACAGCAGCTAACATCCTATTGTGCTGTGGACAGCTCAGAAAAGGGGCTTAATAGGCTAAATAAAGGATCCTTTATCATTGGCGTACACGTTTGTTAACCAAGAACCAAAGAATACTGCTATTGCGAGAAATCCATAGGACAACAAATAGGCCAATATCTATTAACCATACAAGTGAATATTGTTACTAAACAAATTATAGAATTATGTTACCTGTGGATTTCCATTTTTTATGCAATGCCCCTTTCGTCCGCGATCAGTACCTCCATGAACCCCCTAGGGGTCCCGGCCCCCAGTTTGGGAACCACCGCTGTAAATAATAACAATAATAATAATAACAACAGTGAGTTGTGGTTCTATGCAGAGAAATCGTGTCAGGGTGCTGCTGACTGTCTGTGAAGAGTGGTTTCTTGCTATAGTAAGAACATCCGTTGCCTGTTTCTGTATGCTAGGATGGTGCCCCTGTTCTTTGTGAAAGCAAACGTTCCTCAACCCATACTAACAGTCTCTAGTCCACATGACATCTGCACTGAACATAATTCCCCTTGAGGGTCTATATACATCACCAATGGCTGAATTGTCCATCCATATTAAAATGAACATCCAGGCCCCCTAAGAATAGGCTGGACATTCTACCCTGGGCTGATCTGATATATTAATATTGACTGCAGGCACCTCTGTGCACTTCACCCAACGTTGCTTACTAATTTGTTTTCTTTCAGATGAAACCATGAAGTGAAGCATGCACACTTAAATCTCAAGGGAATACTTCTGCTCAGCAAGTGGTGGCCTTATAAGGTGGGCAATAGATCCGATCAAAACTCCCCTGATGTTGTTAAGAATTCAAGCAGCTCCTCTCCTGAAACTCATTTTTCTCCATGGAAAAGGAATGGAACAACAGCTGATGCTGCAGCTAGTACACCTAGTACCCTCTTGACATGAGCTCATTATAGTACACCTTTCCCCACCCAAGCGGAATGGGGTTTTATACAGCATAATCAAATTGTGTGGCATATAGAATAAAGAAAGGTGTTTTGAAGGTAAAGAATAGAGCTCCATTTCCTACCTGAGGTCCCTTTCATCTGAAGAACCTTTCATTTCATGTATACATGAAATGTCTTACATTAACGTGATGTGGCAAGAATTCAAGCAGCTCCTCTCCTGAAACTCATTTTTCTCCATGGAAAAAGAATGGAACAACAGCTGATGCTGTATAGCTAGTACACCTAGTACCCTCTTGACATGAGCTCATACACCTCGTCCCACCCAAGTGGAATGGGCTACAGCCAATCTGACATTTAGTCTGGTTTATCAGGCTAGACATGGGCTTTTATACACTCTATATAATCAAATAATTGTGTGGCATATAGAATAAAGAAAGGTGTTTCGAAAGTAAATAATAGAGCTCATGTCCTACCTGAGGTCCCTTTCATCCGAAGAACCTTTCATTTAATGTATACATGAAATGTCTTACATTAATGTGACGTGGCATGTTTTGTTATGGTGCACAAGTTGTTTGCATCAACGGTTTACATTAAGAGATGATTCATCAATCTAATTTGCTGAGAATGGCTGAGACGTGTTTATCCATTTGGTAAAAATCTAAGGGGCCAAAAGATAGATCAGTGAACTGAACTCATAAGGCTTTTCCCTCTGATGCATAATCGCTCTAGGCATAATTGCTTGCTTGAAGGATGTTGGACTCTAGGTTCACAGTAGTCTGTCAATCACCACTCCTTCTACTGCCCAGAACCTCTGCTATGTGTGTAGACGTCTCTGATTGAGCATGGGTCTAAAGGCCACAATCTATCTTTGGCATAATAAAAACCTTGCTGTATAATAGTAATCACATCTTCATGACAGCCTCAGCGTACGGTATGCGTAGTTAGTTCGCATCACAGTGCAGTGGGGCTATGCGAGTTGCAAGGGTTGTTGGGAGGAATACCTGAGCAATGGGTGGATGTGTGGAGAATTGATTCATTCAATCATTCATATCATCTCGTGCACTGAGATGCTATGAATTTTTGTCAAGTACTTACTGTATACAAAGCGAGAGGAAGGCCTATACGAGTAGCAGTGGTGTTTTTTATGGTGGGTATACTGTATATTTGAGCATTTTTTGAAGTGGGTATACTGTATATATTTGTGCTATTCAAAACAATGGATCAATCAATTTTAAGTGGATATACTGAAATCCTTGAAATTTAGAAGTGGGTATACTCCGTATACCCGTGTTCTACGTAGACTACACCACTCACGTGTAGCTGAGTAGTGCATTATAAAGTTCCCGGATCGGAGTGCGGAAGTGTAGCCTATGTGATAGATTGGCATTGCTGTCCAGCCAGGTCCTGCCTAAAAGGTGTCAATCGGTTCAGCACTTATATAAGGACAAATACTCCTGTGATGGGAAAAGAAGAATCACCACATGTACCTGAGAGATCTAAATGCATAGAGACCAATCCAACTACTTTATCCAACAAGCCGTTTGTATCACCTATTTGAAAAGGCTGACCTTGGCATAGCTTGATAGGCAACTGTGACACATGTTAGTTGGGAGGACCTCATCCTACCTTGTGTTTTATGTCAGGACTGCCATGCGTAGATGTCTACACCTACATAGGAAACAAGTTCCTGCAGGGACACACCACTTGCTGTGGTGGGTCTGAAGGGCTTGGAGTGACAGCCCGAGTGAAGTTAGGCAACCAGCTTTGGGGACACTGAGAGTGAGTGGGTACCCAGGTGTACTCCTCTTCCTCCCAATCTGAGGAGGTGTTGTCGAGACAAATAACATTCAGGGAAAGCAAAGGAAGAGGCAGTGCCCACATTTGTTTGATGCCAGCTCGGATGAAAAAAAAATGCCCCTTAGAGGGGCCCGTAGTACTGTGCAAAGGGAACCACTGGAAAGAAGCCGCCATTAATCCACTTTCAGACAGCTGGTCCAGCAAAAGCAGGGTCGCTGACAGCTTTGGCTGGGGCCAGGGACAAAGACATATGAAAGGGCCCCAAATCCAATGCATACAATATGATGAGGATCCAATTCTGGGGCCCCTCTCTCCCTGGGCCCGGGACAAGGCACCCCTTTGTCCTCCCCTGTCGGCCTCCCTGCAGCAAAGACAGATACAAACTTCCTCTACCTTACGAAGCTCTCTCCTGCACCACAGAGACTTACTCAGGCTTTGTAGTCTATTTCCTCAGTCAGGTCCATCATGCTAATTTTACATCGTCACATCAATCTCCTTGGTGTTTAAACAAACAACAACATTTTGCCTGAAATGCACTTCATTTGAAAAATATGTTACATGAACAAGGGTGCACTCCTCCACAGCGTAAAGAATTGAATTTGCATTTGAAGAGTACAAAAGGGCATATCTCCACAGACTGACTTTTACGGCTTGTAATGTGGTTTGTTAGGAGTTTTACAGCATATTGATGAGGTCCGTGGCATATACTGTGTCTTCTGACCCTTCTGGGAAGCTTTTTTCTTTTTTTTGTCGAGTAATGGCTCATCTGCCAAGAATGCAGAAACAAACAGTCCATGGAAAAATGGATTATTAGTGCAGTGTAGCTGGACAATTGAACTGAAAAGGCCACAAGCCTTGGGGAGGGAATACTTAATTGCCAGTAAGAAATGTAGCGAATGAAATAACAAAAATGCAATGAATAGTTTGCATACATATCATCTTAACCTCGTCACATTTATTTCTTCTAATTTATTTCTTTATCTGGTCACTTCTGTAGGCTATAATAAAAGATAGAACTCTGCCCTAAAGTTAGAAATCTTTCTGAGTGTCTCTCACCGAGAAGCAAGACTCCAGCTGTTTACGAAGCAGTTCCCCAAACCCAAAGTTATGCGGAAGTCCCTGGTGTGTCACTGTCACGTCATTGAGAAAACTCCTGAGAAGGACATGTGCTGTGTGCTGTGGCACGCACTCACATCAGCAGTCATGAGGAGACAACAGCAATATTCAGCTTTCAGCAGGGAAGCGAGTCTCAAATGTCCTCTCCTCTCGGTTTGCACATCGCCTCTGTCAGTTTTCTACCAGTCACGAAACTGTGGACACTTGCATACAGCTCTCTGTCTACAGGCTTCTTGGAAAACATTCGGGCCATCAGAACCAAGTCAAGCTCCTGTCAGTATGGGGAAACACATATTTGTTTGAAATACACACCCCTCATAAAATATTATGGAGGTATGAAGAAGAGCCAGCTCAAGTTACAACAATACTAACCAGACAAGTCCTGTGCAGGATGGCGGTGCATGCAGTGTTCTAGAGATTCACAGGATTTGGTTATACAGTGTGTATAAAAATGGTATGGATATGGACAGAGTTTTGTTATTTTGCGTAATTGTATAAAGTACACACTTTGATTTCTAATAGTATTCTTATCTATTAACTGATTGTAAATCCAAGGTAAATATAGGCTATTCAGAATCTCGATGTTTCTCAGTCCACTGAACAGTTACCTGTACCAGACACCCCAAAATATGTTTGTTCCTTATCATTGCCAGAGAGTTGAATAGCAAGGGATGGAAGAACTGATGCGAAATTGAACTCTTATCACTTATATATATAAAAAACAGTCTGGAAGATAAAGATTATTTCCCCCATTTTTTTAACAAACAGAACTGATTTCCCAAATGTACTTAATACACATTTACAGGACCTATGTACCACTAGCCTACTTTAAATATTTACCCTCACGAAAACAACTGTATTGAATTCCTATTGCTATATCCTGCTCTGCCGCTGACATCCACCATAGGCTGTCAGAACCATTTCCTGAGCAAAGAAAGAATAAAAGCAAGACTAAGCTTATTAAAACAAGAAGGTGCTCAATAGCCAGCTTATATAAATTCCAACAGAACGATGCCTTGAGCATGGACTAGATATGCCATAAAAGGATTCATGCGTGTATCATATTTTAACAGACCATTTTTTAAGCGCACACCACTATCTAGCACAAGGCTACTGAGGGACCCAGAGAAATGCTGAAGGCATCTAGAGTCCACATTGTGCAGAGGGACAGATAATTCTCTGCCATTCTTTCAAAAAAAAAACTTGCAAGTTTTTACAGAGATCAGTAGCCTCTCAAGAGCTTATACAATTGAGAAAAGTTGAGTCACTTCTCAAAGAGACTACGACTTTGTGAAGGCGGCATTTGCAAGGTAAGCATTTCAACGACTGGATACAACTTTAAGGCTAAAGAATAAAGGATGGCTTACAGTTTTGTTCACCTGTGGAAATGTGCTTTTTGTGTACTCCCTTTAACCGTGTGATCATAATAGTGGACATTTTACCAAAAATAAACATTAATAACAGAGTGCACAGCACTTCTCTTTCCAGAGTCAAGAGGTGAATTTGTGAATTGACAACATTACCTTTGAAAGCCTCTCATTGTGTCCTCAGGAAGGAATTGGACATTTGAGGGAGGTTATTTTCTTGTCTCCCTAATACCGTAGAGCACAAAGGATCATCGATATACAGATGATGCATGTCTGCATCTCGCCCCTGAGTGAAGAATTAGACAGTGGCGCTGTCCTGTGAAAAAAATATGGCCGTTAAGTTTCACGCACCTAAAAATAACCAAAAGTCTTCTTTCTTCCCTGTAACGACAGATGGTTCATCTTTTAATTAGTGCAATCTCATCAGACATCCAGGGGTGGACAGAGACGGTACTGTTTTTACATCTATTCAGTTGAGAAAAATGCTGACTGTCCAAAAATGTCTTTTAAAGAGAGAGAGAGAGAGAGAGAGAGAGAGAGAGAGAGAGAGAGAGAGAGAGAGAGAGAGAAACAAAATAGGAAGAAAAATCACTGGCGTAGAGTAGACCAATAACACATCCAATAAACATTACTTTACTATTTTATTTGCACACAAAAAAATGGTTAACGCCGAACGCTGGATCCTCTAATTTCATTGGCTACAAATCAAGTTTCATTAAAAAACGACATCAGGACCAGATGCTACTAAAGCTAAGATAAACAAAGAGAGTTGTTGTGATTCTACAGAGATGAAAGATTAGGCTGTTTTCAATAATTCATCACGCTCCTCAGATTCGTTTCTAGCTTCCCTTTTTACTGCTCCAATAATTACATCTCCTAAGCATCAGATGGCTGTGTGCTTGTTTCCTATGCAAGAGTATGTGCTGGAATTATGTACAGTATATACAGTATAAAAGATCAATAAAAAAACATATATTTGCATTTAACTAGCAACTTTTAATAGATTTTCGCATCAACCTCCGAACAAATTGTGAATCAAACAGACTTACTAAAAAGGCCAACGATGCAGCCTTTTCTTGGTTGTTTTATCTAGGTCGGTTGAGCTAAACAACAACCTTGGAGTGTTAGTGAAGTCTCCTTGGGTAGTGAAAATAATGTGTGATCCTGACATGGTACACACACTGTTGTCTGCCATTGACTTTACCACATCTTCATATATCAAAGGGGAATGCTCACATTTTCTCTCAGTCAATTGTAAAATAATTTGCGCGAAAACACTTTTCCGGAAGAATAAAATGACACTCTTGAACAGAACAGAAGGTGTGACTGACCAGATCGTTTAAGGTAGCCGCAATGACACACAATGGAGCAGTAGTGTCCTGTGTTCATACTGTATACCAGTGTTTCCCAACCAGGGGTACGTGTACCACTAGGGGTACGCGAGCACACTGCAGGGGGTACTTGGAAAAAAAATATTTTAACAAACATATGGAGCTTAGTTACATTGGGATGGAGAAAGCGATATAGAACTTGACTTAGGGGGTACTCATGGCACAATGAAAAGGCTTGGGGGTACACAAGACAAAAAAGGTTGGGAAACATTGCTGTATACGTTAGATATATAGTCCACTAGATAGAAGCTGGGGGAGTCATGTTGTCCATTGCCAAATGCACTAGCAACATATTATAAACACCCTCTTTGTAAGTAAGATCAGCCATTGCAACATCTATTCTATTTAATCGTGAATAGGCTTGTAGTGCACCATGGGGTGTAATTACTGTAGCCAAATGCAGCTTGAAGTGTACTTTGCCTTAAAACATTCTAGAAGTAGGTCAACCGTGTCAGAGCAAAATCGTTCATTTAAATAGTCTACATTCATCACTACACTACCTGACCACCCACCAATCAGGCCATGATCCACTTCCTTGTTCGAGAGATAGAATTCTTGTCACGACGACCCTGCCGTGGCCAACCGGCAGGGCACTCGTCGACCATGCGGCTGAGCCAGGTTCGATTCCTGGCCCGGGTCCTTTGCTGGCCCTTCCCCGTCTCTCTCTCCCCATTCCCCTTCCTGACACTACCTTCACTGTGCTACAGGTAGGCTATCATAAATAAAGTCAAAAATACCAAAAATATGTATATATAAAAAAATAATTCTTGTCACTCTTTCGGTGCATACTGAAACATGTACCACCAACTTACCTCAACACTTTCTAGCCCAGAAAGCTTTGGCCACACGCGAATTTGTTTGTGCAATTGTGTTTCTTTTCTCGGTCTCTCTCACCTCTACCTCATTTCCCTTTGCCTCCTCCTCCTCTATCTCTCCACAAAGCAATTTCCAGGACAACGGGGGGAAACCGGAATGGCTCTGCAAGGACTGTAAGTGCACATCTCTTTAAATATTCCAGCCGTTGTCTCTGACATTTTGGTGGTTGAAGAGGGTCCGTCTGTGGGCTCGTTCCAGCGGGTTACTGTTCCTGCTGTGTGGAGGCAGCTGCTCAGCAGGAGTCCTTGCTGCAAGCCCTGGGAAAGATCGATGGGAGTGACGTGAGAAAAGCTTTGAGTAAAAGTTTGGTGTTGCAGCAATGGTATGTATAGGCTACCTGCCAGAGGCTACTACCATCTCCATCTACCATCCATCCCAGTGGAGACTATTGTATGTGTGCTCTTTACTCGTAGTAGGCTACAGTAGGCTATATGCCTCCCATCGTGTGGCCTGTAGTGGTGTGTGTGTGCGTGCGTGCGTGCGTGTGTGCGTGTGCGTGTGTGTGTACATGCGTGTTGTGTTTGTACGTTTTGAGAGGCAAGGACGTTGTCAGAAAGTGCTTGATGAGACAGTGTCACCGAGGGTTTTTTTCCTCCATATTTGGTTTCTTCTTCCTGTGATGTCTCACACCATTTCATAAAAAGCGCCTGTCTCCCTCTGGTTGCTCACTTGATTCCAAGGCCATGTCTGTGGCAGGCAGAGGGCTTTTCACACCAAGTGGTCTTCATCATCCTATCGGCTATACCAGCGAGTCTGTGTGCCCGTATCTACACCTTCCAAGGTTGCGGCGCCCTTTCACTGAATACATTAGAGCCCAGCCAGCCAAACACATCAGCAGAGAGCGCGCGCGGACAACAATAAAGTAAACCGCCTCTCGTTATTGGAGACTGAACAACACTGAGGCACTGTGCTGAGCAGAGGGCCTCACAGCATGCTGCTGGACAAAAAAAATCATTGCCATTCTGTCAGTCTAAGCAGTCACGGGCACAGGGAGGGTATAGCAGAGGGGCCGCGCAGAAGAACAGCAGCGCATTACGATTTAAACAGTGGTCTCCCAGGTACTCCCTGCTCCATCCAAATCCACAGACAGGGTGTGACTTTTTGGGGCCAGCTGCTACCCTCAAAGCTCAATGCTGCCATAGCCACTGCCAGACACCTACCTGCACTACCATGAGCACCACTGCGACGGTTGGTCGGTCGGTCGGTCGGTCGGTCGGTCACTAGCCCATTCTGGCTGTGGGCTGCTGCCAGCTTGCATGGCTGGACCAGTACGCGGGAGCTGCCTGATGGTTAGTCTGAGGCGTTACAGGCGATTATTCTTCTCTCCTCCCCTTGTGTGCCTTAGCCCTGCCAAGCAAACACTCCCCAATGTCACAGCCATACAACCCGCTGCCAAGGCTTTTATTAGCAAATACAACCTAAGACCTTCCACATGGAAAAATCTGCTTCTGTTGCTGGACCCTTGCTCACATGCTCAGTGTTAACCCGGGTTTGTATTAACATTTGGTGGCCCCGTAAAATTACATTTCGGTGGCAAAATACTTTTTTTCTCTCTCAATCCTCTCAGCAAGGCTGGGTTTTATTGATTAAATAGTGTAAGACAAATCATCCAGCTAATTTTATGGTTGTTGTTCACCAACAGATTTCGTACAGATGCATGGCAGTCCACCTGTAACATTCTGTTATCTTTGTGTCTCAAAAACCTACACCTTTTCTCGCTCTACAGTATGTTTATTTTATTTTAATTGCATTTTTGGACACATGTGAAAGGAGGAACACCACCCAGTTTTAATTTTGCAAATGTTAATCAGCAGCAGAGGCGCATCTTGTCACCAGGCTAGGCAGGCAGCCACTGGGGGCCCCCAAGCCCCTGGATGGTGAAAAACAGCTCACACTTAAGAAGTGGCACGTTTCTTTCAAATGTTCACTCCTTTTACATTTTGCTTGGGGCCCCAGCTGAACCTAGAATCGTCTCTGATCAGCAGTTCCATTTATTTTGTCATAGGCCTACCAAACACCAACGGAAGACTTGTTTCCTAAGTGCCTCCTTCTAATTGGCGTGGCTGGCAGGCAGAACAGCACAGCTGCATGTGTGTATGACTAATGCCATGGCTTCAAACATGAATGTGGTGGAAGCTTTTGTCTAGGAACACAGTCCATTACCAACCATTTCAACAATTTGGTGCAGAAACTATGAAAGTGTGATGGAAGGTTTTCCTTAGAGTCTTTTTTCTATTCTTCATGAGACATGACAAAAAGAAATATTCACTTCACTTCAGAGGACATTGTGTATCTAAGCACTATTTGGCACAAAAAGTGCCAAAATAACTGAAATGGAGTTGTATGATGAATCCATTAATATCTATTTCTAAACTAGCACTCACATCTCTCAAGGCTCCATCCTGATAAATGAATGTTTCAAAACAATGTGAAAAAAATAACAAGAAACATGCTTTTTTGTGCATCTCCATTCTTCATGAATAAACTTGAGGGCAAACGTTCCTTGCTCTAGAGTCTAGTCTAGACTATGAAAACCAGACATTACCTATAACCTCTCGTATCAACTCCTCATCACAATGTCTATGCAGATTTCTAGTTCAGTTTTTCCCACTGCCTGTTGCATATTACATGCTGCTCTTGGTACAACATGAGATACGGTTTTTAGCATTTATTTTAATAAATTCTTTTTGAAAGCATGGATTGAAGGTAAAACTTAAAAGGTGAGAGAGAGCCCTCTAGTGTTTATGCAAACCACGCTGCACCACACTTTTGTAGAGAGAGAGAGAGAGAGAGAGAAAAGCACCATTGCATTTGGGTCATGAAACTCCTCTAAAACTGAAATCAATTTTCGATGCTGCCAAAAAATATATATATAGAAGATATGTTAGAGTTAGAGAAAAGTGTTTGCTCCTATATCTTTGAGGCTTCACCTTCCCTTCATGCTGTCTCAAGGCCGATTTATTACACTGTCTGTCAGAGATGGCGTTATAAGATTTTCTAATGACAAAAAAAAACATTCTGGTCAGTGTCAATGCAGAATGGTTAAAGAATATACTTTTTTCTTTGTGTGTCTGATTTGTAGCCAAGCATACATGGTAGATTATATAGGGGCTAACAAAAGAAGCAAGACCTTGTGATACACAATGAGGTGCTGTTGTAGAGCATAATTAGGCCTACTGAATATAACCGTCTCCTTTCCACAGACCAAAGACATGAAAGAGGGATAAAAAGAAACTTGGTGTCCTTTTCCCCACACAGACTCCCTTCACTTGATGTATTGAATTGTGACTCGGAAGTTAATCAAAGACCTGCCATTTTCAATCTGGCATCACTCTCCTCATCTCATCTGCCCGCGCAAACTTTCAACTCCAGGCCCCCGAACCGCAACAATCTCCATAGAAACCGAACCTCTGGACTCATAACGGCTTTGCAACACCGCCATGGTTTATGGCGAGTTATCCTCTAATCATGGCAGCCCGGCAGACTTTAGGGAGAAGAGAATATTTGCTTCTCATAGCTCTCCGGCAGATATGGTATCAGTTCCCTCCTGTCTCAAGGGCATATCCCCACAGCTCGGCACAGGCTTGGCCCTAGCAATAAACGAGGGCCCGCTAAAATTACCTCTGTGGGCTTACACGAGGGAGGAAGGAGCGCATATTTCACATCCCTGGTAACGGCCTCTGCCCTGATGGCAAACAGAGTTAAGTGCACATTAATTAGGCACAATGATTGAATGGATGGAGGGTGGAGGATGCTCCAGTCCCAGTGAAGCTCTGCTGCCGCTGTTGCTGCTGTAGCATACGCTCGGCGGCACTTGACCTCCTGAGTTCCCCTTAAAACAATGGTAGATGGCCTCTGCCATCGGTCACTGTCTCTCCTTATTGTGCAGGGCCACTAATTAATAAAGCAAAGTGGTGGGGCAGTCACGGAGAAGACAAAATACTTTAACACTTGCCTTCGGCTGTGCACAGTGAGAAAGGAAAGGCTACACGGACCAAAATAAAAGTGTTATGTCCTGGAATGTAACAGTGAGGTATATTCACCCCCTTTGCAGCCAGGGCTACTGACAGCTTTAGCTGGGCCTAGGACAAAGTAATCTGAAAGGGCCCCCAGCCCAATACATATATTGTAATGGGGTCCCAATTCTGGGCCCCCTATCTCCCTGGGCCCGGGACAACATACCAGTTTGTCATACCACCAGCCACCCCCTCCCCCCACCACCCACCCCCCCGCCAGTTGGCGGGCCTGTTTGTAGCCAGCCACAGATTCAAGCAATGATACTCGACTGAAATAAGGAGCAGGAGTTTGTATGGTAATGGAGGTGTGCTGTCTCATCACGAGAAAAACAATAGGTTTGATTCTGCCTACTAGGAAATGCTATGGACTGTTTGACCTTCACGCTCACCTCAGGTTCATTACCAGCAGAGCCAAGGCCTTTGATTAAACAGTATTTCACAGCACATCACACAGCGTGCTAGAGTGCATCACACACAGGCAGCCAGGAGGTATAGGCAGAGGCGACCAAAAAAAAAGAGAAGAGGAAGAATGAATATGAAATGGAAATGCAATTTCCTTCTGGCCAGATGGGGTGAACTTGGTATTCCTGCTGGATGCTGGGAGATCAAGAAGAAGTCCCGTTAAAGCGCTGGGAGAGAGCTAACAGGCATGCAGGATCTGTAGCTTGAGCATCCCAAATGGAGAGGAGTGTTGAGCCTATCAAAACTCTCCGCTTTGCCCTGCTGTTGGATGTGGGTCATGTTAAATACCATTACGCATTATACCGTAAATGCTGTCGGCGTAGTGCGCTGTGAAGTGTGTATTATTCGAAAAAAAAAAAATGTGTTTGTTTTATTTACCAAAACCAAAAGGTAAAATAAGACATGTTGTGCATTAGCGGCTGACACAAAGAGTTAAAGATAAAACGAATGGTGTGATACAGAAATGTAAGAATAATTGCCGTCAGAGAAATGGAAACGTTGCCTTGGGATAGGCTGTTCAGTAGGCTACTTGAGAGCGCTGAATTGTGAGCCTGATTTCATGTCCTGGATTTACGGCAAGCATTGCAAGCAAACATTTTGTGCAGCATGAAAGCCCAGCAATGTACAGCCACAGCCCCCACTTGAATGAAAAGCAAAAGCAAAGGGAGAGAGTGGATAGTGGATGTCACAAATTCACATTAATCAAGAGCGCCCTCGCATCTGGTCCGACAGGGATGGACTGACTCACGCGCACTCGAAGGCTGAGCCCCGGCCAAGGTCAAATAAAATGGCCACCAGCAATGGCCACAAGACAAGAGTGATGCATGCACTGTGTAAGGCAGGAATGGATGGAGAGAGCCGAGAGGGGAAAAGGCATGGGAACACCAGACACTGACAACAGGAAATGAACGGTGCAGCTGCTCATTTGAGTCTGTGCACTTGTGATGTGCTCTTTCTCCACTGACGTCATCATGTCACCCAGGCCTTGGCTCTAAACAGAACCGAACAATAGTCACCGTCTTTCGGGTAATCAGTGTTGAAAGCTAATTTATCTCCCCTTTCTCTGGTTACTTCTGCAATTGCAGGCATTGGTGGACACCCATTCGCTCTAGGTTCTGCTTTCTAGTGACTGTTCAGCAGTTAAGATGTGCCTGGAATACAAGAATAGAACGGGATGCAGAGTGAGGTGGGACAAAACCTGCCAACAGCTGGAGGTGCAGAGATGGATACGGTCTACCTGTAATGTAAACTAGTACGGCCAGAATGATGCAGTTGAGTGATGAGTCCACTGCCTAAATGTGCACAAACTAGTGTTGTGTCTGTAGGGGTAATATTGTGTGTGTAAAAACAGTGCTGCTCCTGTGTGTGTGCGTGTGTGTGTGTGTGTGTGTGTGTGTGTGTGTGTGTGTGTGTGTGTGTGTGTGTGTGTGTGTGTGTGTGTGTGTGTGTGTGTGTGTGTGTGTGTGTGTGTGTGTGTGTGCAGGGAAGCTGACAAGGGGGGACAACAGGGTCAGTTGTCCCAGACTCAGGGAGAGAGGGGGCCCAAAATTGGGTTTTCATTACATTGTATGTATTGGATGGGGGGACCATTTCAGATGACTTTGCCCTGGGCCTGGCCAAAGCTGTCAGCGGCCATGTGCGTGTGTGCGTGCGTGCGGGCGCGCATGCGTACCTGTTATTAGAGGTGGGAATTGTGTGTGAGAGTGTGCGACTCAGGGCTCTGTGTTTGTGAGCGGAAAGCCAGCGAGGTGTGTCCATGTGTAAAGTCAGCGGTGTTTGTCTGAGAATGGAAGTTGGCACTGCTTGGCAGGTCACTGTGTGGATGAGGGAAGGCACCGGGTAGGGCGAGGATGTGTTTGAACCTGGGAGCAGCGTACAGATCTAAGGAGTCTAACTTAAGAGCAGTCCTGAGCACCAAGGCAGAACAAACAGCATAAAAAGTCCCTCACTGGGAAGAGGCCGCCAGATCAAGGTCCATGACTAAAGTAACTCAAATAACCAGCGAGAGTGCACCGGAGTGCACCTGCCACATTGCTTGAAAGTTAAAGGAAAGACTGCTAAAGGTTACTCCAGCAATTCTTTTTCATGTAGTGACTTCTGCACTGACAGCAAACAAACACAGGTTACACCAAAGACCTTGGTCTGATGCTGCTTATGGATAGAAACTAAAATGAATGAATGGCCTTCTGGTTTCAGAAAAAAAAGAAAGTTGTATGCATAGGGTTATCAGGGTTATTGTCTCCTCTAACTGCTGCACAGTACACTGCAAAAAATACAAATCGTATGTAGTCAATTTAAGTAAAAATCACCTAATAACTAGTAGTAGCAATTGTGAACTAGAATATAGAACTAGAACGTAGACTATTTAGACTTGTTTTCAGACATACATTTTGTCCGTGGGGCAAGTTATTTATGCTTTGCGTTTTTCTTTTACTAGTTAAATTAAAACTAATTTGCTTGAAATTAATGAAAAAATCTAATCAAGTAAAAATAACTTGCCCCTGCTGGCTTTCCTGCATATACTGTAGGCTTACTTCCAAGTAAACAGCAAGTACATTTTCTAATTTTTTTCCGCAAAAAAAGAGTTTGAGACCAAAAAAGGGTTCTGTGCATCGGAGAGTTGACCTCTGATTAATACATCCCAATTATGGCACATTTGTATCCTTATCATTTGCATCTAGCCTGGGTAAATAAGCTATAGGCTAATATGATTCTTTCCACATGTTGTCATGGATTAACTGATAACTAATCCCATCCCCTTTTCAAACAGCCTGTAAAGAAACAGCAGAATCCCGTGTTGTCATGGTGATTTCCAGATAAGAGGAGACTGTATGGGTCACGGTAAAGCGATATGACGCGAACGCCGCTGCATGGCAATGAAGTCCCCCATCTCATGTCGCATTCACAACCAGCACTCCATGTTAACCCAGGCCAGTCATTAAGGGTCATGCATTCATTCATCACTGTACTGTAATTCAGTGGCTGCCTATAGGAGCCATAAACTCTCTCTGCAGCGCTGAAATGAAAGTACTTAACCTTCTTCTGGGTCCCCAGAACTCAAACCTATATGCATTTGCTTTTATGGAATGGTCGCCCAAACGAATCTTGTAGTGCACCATCACCAAGATTCACTTGTCATTTGTAACTGATGAGAGAGCAGACAGAAAGTCCCCCCCCTGCACAGTTCAGATAAGATCGATGATTTTGCCATTCCCTTAGCAGCGAGGATGCGAAAGGTCAAACCGCGCTGTTTATGTGGCGGGTCCCTCCGCTGGGCCCGCTGTTTACCACCCTTCTCTTGTTTGAGCGTGTGCTCAGGGGGGCGCTCTGTGCAGCGCCAGCCGAGGAGGAGTGTAACCTGAAGAAATCAATTTTGAGTGGAGCAGCATAAAAATAATGTGATCTATACAGACAGACAACAAAGGAGGCTAAAAAATCCCCCCCACTATTCTCATGGTACTAGGCTGTGTATTTGTAGGTGTTCGCCAAGCATGTAGAACGATTCGATTCTGTTCTCAAGTGACTTTTCAGAATAAATATACATATGGAGGGTGCAGCAGAGTTCCTTGAATGCCCTACGGTTTTCCCTAGTACATTTCTGAATAGTAACCTACACACTTGACCTGTTGTAACTCTTTCAGCCATGTATGTGTGGGAAGCAAGGCATCAGTAGAGACAAATGTGTGAAACAGCCCTGCATACTGCGGATCTGTGTGAAGCCTATTACACATTGGAGTTTGCACATGGGGGATTGCAATAAATTATAATCCTGGATGGATTAATTCACTCACTCACTCACTCACTCACTCACTCACTCACTCACTCACTCACTCACTCACTCACTCACTCACTGATTGACTGACTCAGTTCAAAAATAAATAAATAAATAAAGCATAAGCCTGCCAAAGACTTGTTATGGTTCCTCAAAAAAGGGCTAGGTTGATGTACCTTCAATAAGGTAACTCTTGGTAAAGTTTGCTGTGAACTATATTTAGCAATACGCTGATGTGTACATATTCAAATGTTTAGGAGCATAAAAATAAATGCATTAAATGCATTAAATGCAGAGTGGAATTTCATTCTTTATGATAATGATCCCATATCCTAAATATAGGACAGTGCTATTGAACAACCTAAAACCTACACTGTTCCATTCCATTCTGCATTCAGCCAAATATACTATCTATTGAGCAACTCTTGTCAGATACACCATTTGGCTATAGCTGGGCCTTAAATGACTACTTTTGGTACTTTGGAGAGCTTGTGCCATTGCGCTTCAAGAGGGAACCTGGAGTGAAAATGTGATTCATTTCCAATGTAGACCAGTGAGCCATGAGCCATACTTTGTCATGAGGAAAAATGTCAGAAAGAGAAGCATCTGCTCTTCCAGTTCATCAGTTTTGACAGACAGCATCTTGTGCATTATGTGAGCAATCTTACAAGAATTGCACTGCTCCACATTTTAAATAGGTTTTGCACACAAGTACAGGAAATGTACATAGGCTATATGAATCAATAACCTATAATGCATCCAACCCCAAAGGAGATAAATGGATCATACACTGTAAAATGGAATGCACTCTGAACAATGGACACTTGCAGTAGATTTTCAATCCAACCATCTGGTCCATCATACATTTCTCTCATGTCACAGCAAAGAACCTTTATACTGTACAGTACTTTGGTGGCAACATCCGTGAAAGCTGACATTCCTTGTTACTCCAACTATTGTCAAGAAGAAGCTGCTTTTTCCATTACATAAGCCCTGATGTGCATCCATCTAAAAAGATTTAGATAATCAGTTAAGTCTTAAGTGTTACGGCAAAATTACACTAGAATTCCATGTGGCATGTATTAATAATAGGGTCCAAGTGTTGAAATATAAAACAGTTACTTATTTTGCTTACAACTCTTAAAGCAACTGCAAAGCTCTGCGAGCTTGGTCCGGCCAAACGGTCATGATTTCAGAGTTCTCTGAGGGTGGGCTTTAAACCCATCTATCCTCTGGATCTATCCAATGCATTTATCCAATGCCTTAAGGGACCACAATGGAAATAAGGGACCACAATTGAAATAAGTCTTCAGACTTTTTTGTGTATATCCCTGTCTATTTTATTCTTTGTATTGTATGGTTGCTGTTGCTATACAATGTTTTTACATCTAATAGACTAAATAAAATCAATCAATCGATCACTCTGAATGCTACTGGTTGAGGATACAATCTGTCAGACCAATGGCAGCCGTAGTACAATTTTTGTCTTCAACCATACAGTATCCAATTGACTCAATGTTTGATTTTGAATGGCCCCTTTACAGAGGGCAAATTGAAACTGAGGAGATTTGACCAAGTATGGGTGGGTCTAGGCCAATTGTAGGCCTATCTCTCATCTAATTGCTGTCACTCTATCAGCCTGTCGTTTTCTATCTCTTATGCTCTAACTTGAAAATATTGTCTCTAAATGAATAGCCTAATTTAAGACACTTATTGCATCAATAATTAGGCCATTGTCTTCTGATGACTATGAGCTTTTCCACAGTTCCCTTTATGTTAGACACATGTAGGCCTAAATATTGCATCAATAATTACATTGTCTTCTTATGACTAGAGATATTCCGCAGTCCCCTTTATGTTAGACACTTGTAAACCATTTTAATGTTGTGTTTACCATGCGTCCTTTATAATATTTTGGCAGCCTGTCCGTGAGACTGGTGTCAGGGGGGACAGGGCCATACGGAGGCATTGTGTCTCACTCTGAAATGCCTGTCACATTAATAGATGGCTATTCTCCATGGCATCACAACAGTACAAGTGTAATTAAGCCCAGTCAGAGAGGCAATGATCATTGAAGAGGGTTGCATGGCCCTCATTGTAACTGAGAAACCTCCCGGCTACTGCTAATTAACCTGATGCCACAATAGCAGCGATATAATTGTGTAAAGCCTGGTCAAACATGAACATTTCTGAAGTGGGAAGAATATGTTTGTTTATTAAGAATGTCTTAATCTTACTAAATGTAGAGACTTGTAGCCTATATTAACTTACCATCAATGTGTAATGAATTTACATAATGTGGTTGTTGAATATCAGTGATTCTTGAGAAAGTGGCTAAAACATGTCTCTACAATAAACTGCCAATTCTGTTGAAAATAAACTACATTTTCATGAACAAAATGAATCCAGGTAAAGACCCAGGTACAGTCGTTTGAAATATTTAAGTGTAATTTTATTACTTTTCATGGCTATAAACCTGCCCACACCCTGTAAAAACAGCTGTCCCAAGGACAGTCATCATCATTTCAATTGACTTAAAATGTAAAAATCACTGATATTATTGAATAATATCACCATGATGTGAAAGTCCATATTGAAGTGGTTCTGCAGATATGCACATAGTGCGTGTAAAACAATATTTACTATTATTTTCTGATTGCTCAAAGTGTGTCCAGCATATTGGTCACCACCGTCAGATTTTTTTTTAAAGACAATAAAATCAGGGATGGACAAGGTCATTGTCATTACTTAGGACCCCTTTTCAAACCTTCAGCTCTACTGAATACTTCACCATCACTGAAGCTCCTGTAAATTTACTAATTTCTCCTCAATTTGTTAATTTGTTTGGACACGGGTACTGTCCCAACCATAAACTGTCAACACCGTCGAGGGTTTTAATAATATTATGTTACATTGATGTTAATTATATATACTTTTTCAGAAGCGGCATGAAGCCCCTAAGAAACAGAGCGAAAACGAAGTGGCTAATGTGAGCAAAAAATGCATAATATGTAAAAGAGTGTTTTTTTTGTCTCACACCGTCAGATGTCACCACCGTCAGATTTTGTTCCGCTCATCATCTTGTTCCATATTTTACTAAATTGTACTGGTTAATGAAACATTACCAGACATGTTAGTAATAATTGTGAGCCAAACTTATACTCTAGCCTCCACTGAGGTGCATTTGGAGGGTTTTTTGTCACAAAACCTGACGGTGGTGACATCTGATGTAGTTCACAAAAAAGCGTGTTTTACATGTTTTTGACAAGTTTTAAGAATATGCTTCCAATAAGTATCTACAATTATGTTGAATTGTAAAAGTAATTCACTTAAATACAGTAAACATGTTTTTTTTTTACTTCTAATTCTGTCTGACGCTGGTGACAAAACCAAGAAAGAGCCCATTTTATGAAAAATGTAAAACATGGGGAGCTTGGCCAATAAATTCACTGCACAGCCAAGACCTTCATCTATGATAATACACCTCTATATTTTGGATTTGAACAACTTAAAACCTGTTTATGCCACATTTTCAATAATCTAGGCCTACTTCCTAGAGTATCTAACAAATGAAGAAAAAACACATGTACAAACTGTGCACACACAAAAATAAAGTGTTTATGCTAGATGTCATTGACTTGAGAGGGCTATTTATTTTGCTAAATGTAGGTAATAATTAGGTCACTTTCACCACCTTCAGATTACTGTCACCACCGTCAGTTCTTAAGTCACCACCGTAAGAAGGAGTTTTGGACATTTTAAATGGAAGTGCTTACAAAATTTTCCTTTGGAGTTGTTGAATTATCAAAGTAATAGCAAATTTAAGCCTACACGAATATTTGTGAAATTACAAAAAAATGTTTGATCTATTTAGCCATTAAGTAAGCATTGTCTGACAGCACATATTTTTAAATTAGAAAACATGAGGCAGTATTAAAATAGAATGTAAGTGAATTTTCAAAATTTAAAGGCGTATGTGTGAACCAAAAAACACACACAATCACTTAAAAACTCCAGATACATATGCAACCAAATCAATACACTTTTTATTGCTTTTAATTGTGTCTGACGGTGTTGACAAAAAACAAGGTATGATCGGAGAAAAACCTGATTTCTGAAAAAAAATCAAAATGGGGAGATTGGCCTTGTGCATTTCTGAAAAGTCAAGACTACATGTCTACGAGGATATACCATATTATTTTGTAATTCACTTCGTTTTTTTCTTTCAAGATTACAGCATGCTTTAGCCACTTTCTCAATAATCAGTGATATATTCCAAAAGGTAAAAACTGACTAACGATATATACAACCTTAACAATTATTAGGGCTTTCTATCAACCAGTAAGGCAAAGAGAAAATGTATCACACACTGCACACCAATTTCCTCACCAGTCTTTGTAAGATATGAGAATAAAGTCCTCCATATGTTACTTTTGGCAGTAAGCCTATTATTTGTCTGTCCTTGCAAATCGTGACATAAAAAAGAAAATTGAGGGTTCAGATCATCTGAGTCAAGGATGCTTAACTTGAAAATAGAGCCAAGGTAATGAAGCAAAAGTGATCCTACAAAAATTCACTCAAGCATAGCGCAAACCAGCATCACACACTGATGAGAGTTTTAGGGGGAATGTTTATGTGTGTGCGCATGGTACAAAATACACTTTGAAGAGTTAAATCAATTACATCCTTAGTGTTTTTCCCCACATCTTGCATTTCAAATAAAAAACCCTCCTTACACAAATCCTCGTATCACACGCTTGCTACACTTATAGAAATGTTAAATCACCAGATAAACTGAAATGTATAATGATAGAGTTGTGAGTGACATGCATGAAAATCGGGGACAGATTTAGTCATACAATTAACAGCCATATGCCATGTTGCGAGAAATATGAATATACAGCTTCAGCCATCAGTATTGGCACCCCTTAATTATATTAACAAGATGTGTAATATCTCCAGAAATAAATGGAAAAATGTATGAATAAATGGAAATATACCAAAATTATACTACCAGGACAGTCAATTGGATGTCCAAAGATATTTAGAATTGAAAATGTTTTTTTTTCCTAATGTGGTAAGGCTGACTCACAGGGGCGGGCGTACACGCCTACCTGTGGGTGGTGACTACTCGTGAGCTATTTCCTCCTCACCTGACAAGCAATTAGCCTTTTTAAATTGTTTGGTGCAAACGTGCCTGTGTCTGCCGCTGGAAGAACTCGGCTCTGCACGCGAAGTTGCTTCTGCAGCTCGGGTTGTGAAGTTGTGATTGTGCTACTGGGTTTGGTGGCACCTAGAAACAAGAAGTGAGATGGGTTGTCTGCATCTCCTTGCCCTCCAATTCCCTTGGTTTGTAAGTGTGGGCATTGGGCTCTCCTTGCCCTCCAATTCCCGTGGTTTGTAAGCGTGGGCACTGGGCGTTCAGACACCTGCTGTGAACATTCATCTTTCCCTACCGTGTGCCGTTATTTTCCTTTTCATCGCTCTTTGTGGCCGGTGGCGTGTGGTCTCCACGACAATTGAGGATTCATATGTTAGCTGTCCTGTGCCTTTCCCTGAAGTGTCCTTTCCCTCCTGGGACCACTGTGGTTCCATTCTGAATAACGTGAACACCCTGTGCTGCCCATCTGACCACTGTTTTCACAGGTCTAGTTTTATTATAGTGATTGTGAAGTGATTGTGAGCCACCAGTGCTTTATTTCAGTTTGAAATTTGTGTTCATTTGGTTGTGAGAGAACCACTTCTTTTGTTCATTTGTTATTTTCTTTGTCTTTTCCCCACCTACCCACTGTCCCAGCACCACTGAGGTTGAGGTTGGCCAGTACTGCTCCCTCCTCTTAATTGCATGTTTTGCACCCGTTTGCTGTGCGTGTGTCATACCATAGAAAGTAGAAGTCCAATGCGTGTCTGTGCACTAATAGAGTGATTTTGACAAATAGTAGTGATAGTCTCTACACTTTTGAGCTGTGTGATTTGCAGGGTACTAGTTTGAGAATTGATACACCTCTTGAGTGGGCACTAGGTGGTAGTGTACCTGGCCATCTCAGCCCTTGTGTCATGTGGGTCATGTGACCTCATTGGGGAAATTGACTTAATTGTATTTTTGTTTACCATCTCTGGCTGTTTATTTTGTATTTAATTTTGTACGCTGGTCTACTATATTTAAAAAACAGAAAAACAATTCTCCACTCTGCCATCATTCGGTAAAATTTCAGCGCACTGAAATTTGGAACGCCCCTTAATTAACTATACAGCATTTATTCTCCGCTCACCTGTCTCCAGTCAGAAATTTTCTTTCTCGCTCGCACCCACCACCTCCCTGTTTGCCTCCCTTACACCGCTGTTCTATCGATTCATCAAGCACCTTGCCCTTGCTTCCTCTCAGTTCATCTCGCTCCTTCGCTCTCCAACCATCATCCGCCGGGGGGCGTCTGCTCAGAGCTCGCACATGCTCTATCTGCGGGGGAAGATACTGGCTGAGCTCTCAGTGGTGCCCCGTACTCCTGAGCTCGAGAATGTTTAACAACATAGACATTTCTCGGCCGAGGCAGTGCTTCAGCACCATGGTCAGCGACCTCGCCCAATGCGCCATGTAATCTCTCAGCATCTCGAGTGCAGTTGTCCACTGACCCCGTGAAGCACTTTGATTATCGGTCCACCGCGTGGACAGCCACTCTCCTGTGAGAGCGGTATGATCACGAGAAGTCCATTCTCCAGCGAGAAGGAAGATATATGCATGCATCCTTTTCCACCAATTCCAGTGTGCTTTTTGATATGCTTTGGGTTTTTATTTGGAGCACACATGATCCTCAAACCAAGTGTTCTTGCACAGGGTTAAACATTTAGCTGTAAATGATGATATCTGCTGTGATACCTGTCATGCTACCTGTGATACAGTCAAGGCCTCAATACCAGATGCAGCAAAGGAGTGACGCAATATTATGGATCCGACATCAAGCTTGGTCCTTTTTCTTAAAGACGTTTTTGCAGAGTATAGGCCTATAAGAATAGTCTTTGTGTGGGTTACCAAAAAGCTGTACTTTTGCTTCAGCTGTCCTTAAAGCGTTTTAAAGGATTGTGCTTTGTCCGTGTTCTCTTATACAAACATCAGGTGTTCCCTTTTATGACTTGTATTATGCAATGGGGTCTGCCTTCGTCTCCACCCAAAAAGCCGTACTTTGTGTAGTGTTCGACAAATGGTGCTTGTTGAAACACAACCGGCCCAAGTTTATCTTGGTCTGTAGTATAAATGTTAGACCTGGTGGTTTTTCTACTGTTTGCACCAACATTCACAGACTTCTTTGATAAATTCTTCCTTTACCCCCACATTCAAGGAGGTTCTTTACAGTTGCATGTTTGGCAGATTTCTGAATAACATAACAAACCAGTGAAATTAGTATACTTTGGTGTTTTGAGATGACCTTTTTATCATTTGGAGGTCTTGTTTTTGCAATGAATAGTATTGCTGGTTTCCCCAGACAGCTTGTTTGTCTTCTCCTTTGTGAATGAGGAAAAAGTAACTAGGTGATGTAAGAGGTGACTTTTATAACACAAATATCATCCTTCATTGGTTAATATTCATGTCCTATGGACAAAAGCAATTTATCAAGGGATTCCCATTTGTGATTAACAATATTTGAGTCATATTAGGTTTCAGCAGTGATATCCAATAAAGGGTGCCAATACCAGTGACACCAGAAGCTTTACCCTTTTCTATTTTTTTCCCTCTCATAGCGTATTGTTCATCATTTTGCTACTTTGTATCAACCACAAGCTAGCTGTAGTAAAATCATTGTTGACCTGACCTTATATTATTTGGCTGCCAATACTGCTGGGTATCGCAGGCACGCACACGCACGTGCACACGTACACACACACACACACACACTCTAGGGCTGCACAATTATCGAAAATCGTGATTTTGGCTGGAACGATTTTTAAAAAATGTGAAAATTGCAATTTAAGCGTGATCACACATGGGGGCTGATCTGCCTTCAGCCGTCCTAGAAGCCATGAACATGTTTACAATATTCACAAAAAGGGACAAAACATTTACAATAGAATCCCAATGGATCAATTCAGTTCCATTTTATTCATCCGTCAATGACCATTTGGAATTACTCATGTTTAAGTATTTCAGAACAAATAATCATCCTGTGATTGTGTTGAAATACGTACAAAAATCAACTGTCAACGGAAGAAGGAGTTTAACTCACTGGGGTAGAGGGTTTAAACACCCACATTCAAGTCTGTTTATACCATGCACAAAAGAAAAAAAGGATATCTCTCTCTCTTTTTTAAAGAGGGTCTCCCAAGGTTCTGCTTGCGGGTGCACTATTTCATGTTCTTTATGTGAGACCAAGACACTGAGAAGAAACAAATCCCAGGTCGACTGAGGAGATGGCAGAGCAAGGCTGTCTGGAGAAAAAAACAGTTTGAGATGTTCGCGGAGAGGATTTCAAAATGATGCCTATAAAGAGTTGGTCCACAGTCTGGACCAGTGGGCATGTAGTCAAGCAATCAGCAGCATTTGGCTGCCGCTTCTATATCCAGACTGATCTACAGTAATGCATTAGGTCAGTCGTTCCCAAACTTTTCAGCGGGGATACCCTTTGGGACTTTGGAATATTCTCGCCTGCGACACTCCCCCTAGGGGTCCAAACCCCCAATTTGGGAACCAATGCATTAGGAGGTGATACAAGCGTGGAAACATTTTCGTTCACTCAAAAAAAGAATAATCCTGTTTGTCAATAGAGTGCTGTTTTATATGTGAATTGCAGATGGAAAGGAATCATAGATGACAACCAAGGATCTAATCTGCCATGGAAATGCAAGGTTCATGCTGACATGAAGCAAGGTAAAGATGCACCACCATAGCCTCCTTGAAAAACAGAAAGCTTTTCAATACATTCTGTCTGAACCCTCCAAACTGTCATCCCTGTTTTTCTCCCGTGAAATAAAGTCAGAAATGTCTTCACATCTCTCCCGGCGTTTGCCATTTCTCTCAGTCTATAGAAGCTCTTAGTTCCTCGTAGGGGCTGCCCCTTCATCTCTGTCACAGTCCAAACCACCCTCACAAACACACAGATAAAAAAAGTATCAAGGTCCGGAATTACTAAAGCCTTATCCTCTCACACTCCATCTAATTCCTCAAGATTCTGTATATTACCAAGCCACACATGGTCATCTTTACTTATCAAATTGACCACTGATGATTTACAACCATAACTTAAGTAAAATAACTGTCAATCCAGACCCTTTTTATTTTCACCTAAACTAAAAAGCTGTGAATGATAGGCGTGTGTGTGTGTGTGTGTGTGTGTGTGTGTGTGTGTGTGTGTGTGTGTGTGTGTGTGTGTGTGTGTGTGTGTGTGTGTGTGTGTGTGTGTGTGTGTGTGTGTGTGTGTGTGTGTGTGTGTGTGTGTCCTTTGATATGGATTGCTTTGTCAGTAGCAATATGTGTTGCATCTCTCCCCAATATGTGTTGCATCTCTCCCCAATATGTGTTGCATCTTTCAAGCTAGAAATATCTAGCATAGCCACAATACCATGGTGGCTAATGTATTTGCCGTTCCGTAACATTCCCTGATAATCTGACAAACTTCAGCAGAACCATTATTCTCAGCCTGCCTAAATTCACAGAGAAAAGTATATTTACCTGTAAATCCGTACAAAAAAAGGAAGTAATGTTGAGAAAAGATCTGATATCAATATCTCATAATCAGAGCTATCACAAATCTGACAGTACACTCGTTAACAATAGCCTAAATAAATCTCTACAGCCAGTGGAATAGTTGTAGTATATCACACAATGACCATGCTAAAGTTGTATTGTCTACTCTCCTGAAAAGATGATGCAGAAAACATTCCCTTCACTATTCTTCCTACTTGATCAAGTGAAAATCAAGTGAGATGTTTCTCTCCATGTTATCTGCAAAATCTAGGCACAAATACATGTCCTGCTGCCATGACACCAGAGTGCTCACACACCTATACATTCTTTCACAGTACAGAAAGTGCCCTGAAAAATGCTATAAAAGAGGGACACATCTCCGTGGCTAAGTCTGCTAACTGTGTTGCCAGATAACAGCGTCTACTCTAAATGTGGATATGCCGTTACCAGCTCTTCCGCGCTAATGAAGGTCACTAAGGTGAATTTTCAAAGGTGTGAAGAAGAGAGAGTGAGGAGTGAGGACTGTTAGCTGCCTATGCACTTCGGTGGCAGCCAGCCCTGCAATATAAATTCAAAGGCTGGGACCGGAGTGGAACCAACACTATTATTAATGATGTCAGTTTTACTCCTGCTGCAGAGCTGAACAATAAATGATATCCCCCTATCACTTATTACCCCTCCTCTCCAATTTATGCCGCTGCGCCGCACCTGGACGCCCGGCCACTGCTTAACATAGCATGGAGGGATCTGCACAGGATTACCTATGTGCCTCTGATAAAGGTCATTTTCACCTGCAGCAATGTGTATTAAATTTGACTTGCAATTTTCCGCCTGCAAACTCTCTGTGGCGGCGTGCTCTCAGGGCTCTTAAGTGAAAATCGATAGTCAGGGCTAAACAAGGTTTAAATCAAGGCGTAATATCCATAATAGTTCACCGCGTAAGCCCAAAATTATCCAGCACAGAGAGAGAGAGAGCGAGAGAGAGAGAGAGAGAGAAAGAAAGAGAGAGAGAGAGAGAGAGAGAGAGAGAGAGAGAGAGAGAGAGAGAGAGAGAGAGAGAGAGAGAGAGAGAGAGAGAGGCGTCAGGTGTATGGAGTATGCCAGGAGTCTATTTGAAATGCTCCCCTAGTCAGCGAGTGATTGGAGCAAAATGGCACTGGAGGATATTTTTTGAGGCGTGCCACAATGCTCAAGCACCATGTCAGATTAGAGTGCTGGAGTTCGCTGGGTGTGTGCACTCAGCTCCAAGGCTGGGGAGAGTGCTGCTCAGCATGATGTTATGTTGCTGGGTAGATGGACTCTACGTGCGCTCTCTTTACTGTGTTCTGAGCGCCTTGTTCCCATTCTGTATTCCCCATTATGTCACGTAAAGCACATGATGATAAAGGCGACAGACAGGCAGAAGAATGTTTTTGAGCAGGGGAAAAAAAGTCCACCACAGAAGCACCATTTTCAATTATTCCATTATCGTATCGTTCTTCTTTGGTCCTTGAAGCATATATGCCTATGCCTTGCTGCCTTCACCCTCCATGTAATGCTTGTCAGGGATACAAAGGAGAGGGAGCCGACCAGCATCACGAATCCTAAAAAGCCCTGCCGTCAAGGGGCCTCTATATGTCTTGAGGTTGGTGTGGTGATGCTGATGGTGTGAGACCAAGACTTCTTTATGTGAGACCAAGACACTGAGTAGAAACACAATCCCAGTTCGACTGTGGAGATGGCAGAACAAGGCTGAGCATACATGAAGAAAAACATTTTGAGATGTTTGTGAGGATTTTAAAATGATGTCTATTAAGAGTTGGGGTAACACTTCCAAATAAGGGGCCATAATTAACAGTAAAGTAGCTACAACCTAATATTCAAGTAAGGGTTAATAATCATTACTTAATGCCACATTAGACAAATATTAATTGTTATTAATGCATATGTTGAGCATTAGTAAGCAGTTACTTAACTATTAGATAACTATTACCTTGTGTTACAAGTTAATAGCATATTATTATTTAACTAATAGATAAGTAAGGGCACAGTTAATAGTTAAGTAGCTATCAGGTTATACTTAACTAAGGACCAAAATTAACACTTACTTAATACAAAAGTAAGGCATAACTAATGGTTAATTAATACATAAATATTGGGTTTTGGGACCCTTATATTAGAGTTGGCTGAGGATAACTAATGGTTAATTAATAGATAGATATTGGTGTTTGGGACCCTTATATTAGAGTTGGCTGCAGATAACTAATGGTTAATTAATCGATAGATATTGGTGTTTGGGACCCTTATAATAGAGTTGGCTGAGCATACCTAATAGTTAAGTATTTAATCTACTGTGACATCTAGTTTTCACTCGTTCAAATCACTGTAATGGTGGCAACAGGAGCCATTATATAGCAAGGATTGGATGTACTCTTCTCAATGATGGTGGGGTGATGAGATGTCATTTTTTCATGCACCACTAAACCACTAAAAACCCTACAATAAATGCAGAATATTATGAAGAGTAATAGTTTTGAAGCGAAACTAAACCATTCCTTTGTGATAATAGATTAATGTTTGAGAATATTAGCTCCAAGAAGAGCAGTGCATGATGGGTACGCAATCTAGAGACAACAATATTTCGATATTATTTAATCATTAGATATGCCTTGCTTTTGTATTAAGTAAGTGTTAACTAATAGTTAAGTTAAGGGTACAGTTAATAGTTAAGTAGCTATTAGGTAATACTTAACTAAGGACCTTAATTAACAATTACTTAATACAAAAGCAAGGCATATCTAATGATTAAATAATACCGAAATATTGTTGTCTGTAGATTGCGTACCCATCATGCACTGCACTTCTTTGAGCTAATATTCTCAAACATTAACTTCATTATCACAAGGAATGGTTTAGTTTCGCTTCAAAACTATTACTCTTCATAATATTCTGCATTTATTGTAGGGTTTTTACCATTAAAATTAATAAGTGGTACATGAACAAATGACATCTCATCACCCCACCATCATTGAGAAATGTACGTCCAATCCTTGCTATATAATGGCTCCTGTTGCCACAATTACAGTGATTTGAATGAGTGAAAACTAGATGTCACAGTAGATTCATTACTTAACTATTAGGTATGCTCAGCCAACTCTATTATAAGGGTCCCAAACACCAATATCTATCGATTAATTAACCATTAGTTATCTGCAGCCAACTCTAATATAAGGGTCCCAAACACCAATATCTATCTATTAATTAACCATTAGTTATCCTCAGCCAACTCTAATATAAGGGTCCCAAAACCCAATATTTATGTATTAATTAACCATTAGTTATGCCTTACTTTTGTATTAAGTAAGTGTTAATTTTGGTCCTTAGTTAAGTACGACATGATAGCTACTTAACTATTAACTGTGCCATTACTTATCTATTAGTTAAATAATAATATGCAATTAACTTGTAACACTACGTAATAGTTATATAATAGTTAAGTAACTGCTTACTAATGCATTAATAACAATTAATATGTGTCTAATGTGGCATTAAGTAATGATTATTAACCCTTACTTAAGTATTATTTTGTAGCTACTTTACGGTTAATTATGGCCCCTTATTTGGAAGTGTTACCAGAGTTGGTACACAGACTGGACCAGTGGCCATTTGGCTGCAGCTTTTATATCCGGACTGCTTGATCTACAGTAACGCGTTTAGGTATACATGCATGGGTTTTTTTTTGATACATCACTCAAAGGAAGAAAAGTGGGTGGGGGTGGGGGGGGGGGGTTAACAACAGAGGGGTGTCAAAGGCGAGTTGTTCAGTCCGCAACGCTTAGGCCGATACCTCAGAATCCAGAATATATGATTTAAACACCTTTTCCCAGTGCAACAACAACAGAGCATAGCTGGATTGGCCATAAGGCACACAGGGCATTTACCCGGTGGACTGTCGATGACTTTGGCCTGGTCCTCCCCTCAATGTCAGATTGAAATATTCATTTTGCCTGTTGTGGTCAAAATTGCCACAGGCTTCATTGTCTCTCTCAAAATATCTGGCGGACCGGTCTTAGCTGAAAATGCCCGGCCTGATTTTTTGTCCCAGTCCAGCCCTGCAGCAGAGACAATTAAGCAGCAAGAGAGGGCCAGGGAAAGAGAAGGGAGGTATAAGGCCTCTGGTATAGTGTGCCATTGTTTTGCCATCTCCTCAGGAAATACTACGTGACTAATTTTCCAAAACACTCCCCCTCTGTTTGCACCATCAAACGGTCGGCGAACCTCAATAAGAGAGCACAACAGTGATGGATGGCTGCATCTTATGTGAGGAGAGGGGGGAAAAGGAGAAAAGTGCCCTCTGAAAAAGACTGCATCAACAATGTCAAACGCATTTGTGTTTAGAGTAGACACCATTTACGCACACACACACATACACATGCACATGAATCGCAGTGTGCACGCACGCACGCACGCACGCAAACACACACACACACACACACACACACACACACACACACACACACACACACACACACACACACACACACACACACACACACACACACACACACACACACACACACACAGCTTCCCCTACAAAAAATGCACCCCTCCCTCCCTCACTCTCTCTCACTAACACAAGCCAAGGGCCCATTCAGATCTCTAAATATTCCTCTTTCCAACTGGCCCCTGAACAGCCTTAGAAAAAGGCAACCGAGCTCTTTGATATTCAGTTGCAGTGGGCTGTTTCCCTCAGCTTGCTGCTCTTCTGACGTGGCGCCTAATGCCATGGGTTGGATTGTGCGAGGCTGAGCTGGGCTGAGTGGGGCTCTGAAGTCATTTCTGCTCAAACAGAAGAGGCTTCCTAATGAGTTTAAAGACATTCTCACTTTGTACTGTACTATGCGCTCCCCTCTCCAGTCTCCCTTTCTGCTTTTGCCAACAGAGAGAGAGTGGCCCATGCATGCTGCCAAGGGTTTGTAATGGGGAAGCTACTAGCAGACGGCAGCAGTGCTACACAAAAGCAAAAAAATAGGCGCTTTCTTCCATTCCAAAATTAATTACTGTACATTCATTTGAGCCCCCCCGAACCCCCCCCACCCCCACCCCTCTCTGAATCGTTGCTGCCATCATTCAGTGAACTTTTGGACAACAGTGTCAAAGGTCCGTTAGAAGACCCCACATTTTTCTCCATTTGGAATCAATTTAAAATCTCATTTACATCAGGGTCAATAGCTAATTTGATCATTTTGAATCAAGTACAGAATACCCTTTCTTGGCTGTTATTAATTTGAGAGGCAAGATGTCACAAAAGGAATGATCAGTTTTTTAGCCTGTACTAAAACACACATAGGCCTACCAAAAAAGTCTAGTCGATATTTAACCAACCTCACTGTGGGATCACATAAATAATGTCAAGTATTTCCAGTATACGCCAGTGCCATGGCAATGCCACCACTATAAATAGCTAGATATATACGCCCACTAAAAAATGTGAATGACTAAAAGCACTGACTGTACATCCATGAAATTCCATTACACCATTAAGAATGTATGAAATTGGACGAGGAGTGATCTAAGGCAACATTAGGAAAAAATAGAGAGGAACAGCCCCGTTAAACAGTAGGCTTTTCTTCATGCTCTCTTTTTGGCTACACATCAATTGATATGCACAGAGATTAGCATGCCATGGGGAAAGCTACTGATTGCCCAAAGTAGATCAGAAACTACTTCATCACTCCTGGAAGCTGAACACTTAAGGGCCGTACACACACGTCGCTACTAGTTGCTCGCTCAGCGGATGAAGTCAATAGAATGTCGATGTGTTCCAGCGAGACTCGCAGGCGAGTAGGCGAGCACTGTACAAGCGATGCGATGTGGGCGGATTCCGAGTTGAAAATATTTTATCTTCGAACGAGGCGAGTAAGCGAGTAACCAATTGGAATGCAGAGTTCGGTACTTCTCGCCTGTTCATTGGCAGTTAAAGCCGCGGGAACTTTCAGTGAACGTTCCATGAAAGAGTGGCGAGTAGGCGAGCAAGCGAAAAGCTAGCTTTGTGTGTGTACGCCGCTTTACCTCTTGAGACACTCAGGCAGTATTCACAACCTATGCTATTTTCTAAAGGTACACTGTGTAAGATTTTTAGTTATTTCCAGAATTCATGCTACTCATTCTCTAATGTTGTCTTTTTCATGAATACTTACCACCACCATCAAATTCTAAGCATTCATTATGACTGGGAAAATTGCACTTTTCATACATGAAAAGGAGGATCTTTTCCTTTGTCCGCCATTTTGAATTTCCAGAAATAGACATTTTTAGCTGCAAAAAAGACTCTACTTGGGCCATACTACAAAATATTAGTTTATTACTTAGTAAACTTTCATGAAAAGATCAGACTTGGCAACAGGCAGCCCAGTTTCAATGAGCAGCATAGTTGCAGTATAGGCTTACCTTTTTTTGACCATTTCCTGCACAGTGTACCTTTAAATGCTGCTTTTTGTTATCCACAAACTGTAGATAACCTTCAAGGCCCATTCATGACATTCACGTCATGTTTCATTCATTTAGGCCAAACGATCCACAATCCATGACAACAAAACCGATTCAATCTCTCTTTCTCGCCTGCCCATTCAATGTTGAATCATGGGATCAAAGGATGTCCTTCTCAACAAAGATTTGTTGGTGCCACCAGTCCATTAACTAGCTTTCGCTGATGTATGTGACATTTATGCTTCATCCATCCATGGCATGCTGCCTCTCCAGCTCCGGGGCTGCTTTGTACCCACGCCACGGCAAGCCTCCTTTTCTGCTCAGTGAAACACAAGGGTCACGGATGTTCACCGCAGATGGCAAACAGGCATGCAACAGAGAGTGTGAAAACAATACTGCACTGGCACACCTCTGAAAGAGACGTGAAATCGCATCTCAGTCTGTGAAAGAAATGTCCTAGCTTCACCTTGTGCTTTGCTTTCACTTTTCTGTGCAGACGATAAGCCTTGAAACATTCTTATCCTCTCCTTATCATGAACCAGTGGGCTACTTGCTGACTGTGGTTGAAAAGATAACAAATTAACTCTTTTTTTCTTGCAATTTTTTAAATATTCCCTGCAGGACCATCTCAATGTTACTTCCACACACAATACATGAACCAGTGGGCTAGTTGCTGACTGGCTGAAGAGATAACAAATTAGCTCTTTTTTTCTTGCAATTGTTTTAATATTCACTGCATGACCATCTCGATGTTACTTCATCACACACAATACAAACAGCTAAACAGCACAATGTTCTTTCAATATAGGCTAGCGTTCAAGACTGTTATGGCCCCTCTCTATTTTGACTAGGGTTGCTGGTGTGGTGTGGTGTGGTGTGGTGGAGTTGCCCCGAGCAGATGTCAGCCATAGACAGCTCCAGCCTGGATAATTAGTGAGTCAGGGAAGGCTGGGTCTTTTCAAGAAGCTGCTCCTCTGCTCTGCCATGCACACGCTGCCTATTAAACACAGCCACCTCCCTGCGATTTGAGGAACACCTCTGGTCACAATTTGGGTTCTCCTTGCCTAGTCATCACAAACAAGACTAAGACAAGCACTTCCCCAGTGGTCTGTTCAGCACAGCACAGCACAGCACAGCAAAGCACATCAGCAGCAGAACAGTTTGTTCAAACTGGAGTCCCACAGGACTGTGATCAGGGCTGGGCGGGGGGAGAAATAGGGCCTGGGCACTTTTGGCTTAAAGGGGCCTCTCATAATTAGCGCCGCAGAACTGATTCACCGGTGGGCCCCGCACCCTCATGGGCCCCTATTTTCAGAAATGTAAAAAATTATATATTTTTTTACATTTCTGAAAATAGGGGCCCACGAGGGTGCATGGCCCACCGGTGACATGCCCGCCATGCCAGATGGCCAGTCCAGCCCCGACTGATGTATACAGACAGCATAAAGGGCGGCAGCAGCGGAAACGCTCCATCTCCCCTTCATTCTACTGACTGCTAAGGCTGCTGGTGTGGTGTGATGAATACAGGGCCAATGGTTTTCAAAATGTTGCAAATCTATCACCAGCAGTGGCAAACAAAAGCTTTTATTAATTGGCCTTGTAATGCGTAATGTAATAATTATTATTATGAAAGAGCACAAATGGCTTTGTCCCAGTTCTATGTGTTAAATAGTTTTGATTCATTGCACAGCAGCAGAAAGAAAGACTGCTCTGTATTTCCGAGCGGTGTTGGGGTGGTGGGTCTTTCTTTCAAAATGTATAAGTATTTTAGTCACAGTAACTAAACATTACACCGGCATTACACAGTGGTAAACGTTTGAATGGTTGTACATCAGAGGCAGCCTTCACTTCTTTGCTGACGGAGCAGTGCTAAATTGCCGTGTTCATTAAGCCACTCTAAATCCCACTCCCACTGGGACTCCTGCTGACAGCCAGGTCAATACTGCCCTCTACAGATAACACATTACTGCAAAGGGTCCCAAAGTCCAGCTTTTATATATATACCGTTTTGATATTAAATGCTAGTGTTATGTGCTATGTGTTATGTGTGGTGTTGTGTTATGTGTTGTGTTGTGTTATGTTATGTGTTATGTTATGTGTTATGTGGTGTTATGTTACGTTATATGTTATGTGTCGTGCTATGTGTTATGTGATGTTATGTGATGTTATGTTATGTTATGTTATGTTATGTTATGTTATGTTATGTTATGTTATGTTATGTTATGTTATGTTATGTATCCGTGTATTCATATACGTTCATAACATACGTGTATGAGTGCATGTTTTTATGTCACATTCAGGCAAAGAGAAATGAATCTGAATAAAGTTGATTGTGGTTGAAGTTCACCAGCAGTGGACAAAAGGCACTTTAAAGATAGACTGTATCTGCTGGCGCCTGGGGGATATTACTCAGAAATGGAAACGAAGGTGGTCCCTTTATCTCTGATGGAGGTCAAGTCTCCCAGGGAAAGTGGCAGAGGGATTAGATATGGGGGATTAGACTGTCTTGTAATTACTGCTGGTGGGGGAGAGAGAGCGGGGAAAAAAATATATATGCAAAAATGGTGTTAATCAATACGTGAGGTCAGAGTAATCCTGGCACAGGTCTTCAACTCGGCTACGTCTCTCTGTAAATAGCGACAGTGTCTTAAAACAGCTGTAGCAGCCGCTGCTCTTATGGTACACTCCATATGCTCAACGCCTGAGAAGCCGTTTAGGGAGTACATTAGAAATCAAAACACATCCTTTTGCTGCACTAAAAAAGGAGAAGAGAAGTGGAAAACATTTTGCTGGTAAAACACATATTGGCAAGAAGAGAAATAAAAGCATCCTCTGTTTTTTTTGTTGTTGCTTTTTTGCTTGTCTGAGCTGACAATTTCAGCCCGAGCAACTTTTCTCCTCCAATAAGCAGCAGAGTGAGGCAGAGTCTCAAGGTTAACCCCGATAAGGTGTGACTGCTGTGGCTAAGTTCTAATATCAGCTGCCAGCCTAGCTGCTCCCCATTCCAGATCTGTGGCGCGAATTGAATTTCGGCCTGTCCCACAGGCCCTGGCTCCCTCCGATGTTTTCCCCTGTTGTTTTTCTTACTCCTCCTCCTTGTCCTCCTCCTCCTCCTCCTCCCACCGATTGCCATGGGTACTATAAATCTTTGAGAATTAGTAAGGCCTATGATCTCAGCATGGTCAGGTCAGAGTTACAGTACGTGTATGAAAAATGGCCACACATCAGAAAGACATAGAAGGTGTGTGGAGTGGGGCGGGGGTGCTTCAGCAGATGGGGGAGATCTCTCACTACACTAAACTCTGCATAAAGGATGTCTTAGTTGCTCTCTGATATCTGGAGTTTTCCAAAACGATACTGTCATCTATCAGGGAGCGGAGATGGAGTGTGTTGCATGTGGCTTTGAAAACCATAGTAATAATTCCAGTTAATCACTGTCAGTCAGCCACAGTCATATTAAGTATTCATCCTCTTCTCATTGCCACAACCCCTAGAAAGGCCTGCATGGCCTGCTTGTTGAAGTATTGATGAATCCCCAAACCCACTGTTGCTCTAGGCTACCACATGTGCTTCGGCAGAAGTGCTGAAAGGTGTTATTCATGAGCGGTATCGACAATTCAGTGTGAATCCTCTCTCTCTCTCTCTCTTTCTCCCTCACACACAAACACTCTCCTCTCTCTCTCACACACACACACACTCACTCACACACACACACACACACACACACACACACACACGCATGCACACACACACTCTCTCTCCCTCACTCACACACACATACGCACACATGCACATGCAGACACACACACACGCGTGCTCTGCTACCCACCACTGATGAAAATGCTTGCCATGTATTATTTATGCAACTCCACACAGCAGCGCTGGGTTCCGAAATTGAAAATGCACATTGTGAGAGCTCCAGCACCAGCGGTCCCTAGGTCGAAATCACCAGAGAGCAACGCTAACCTGCCACCAGCCCACAAGAGTGATTGAATTCAAAGGGGCTTGGTAGGCTTAACACACTTCGCACGCAAGAGAAACCGCAGTCCATCGCAGTACCCAGCTGTGGAATAATATTTTTGATGCGGTGGGGGAGACAGGAGCTGGTTTTTGTTCCCCACCATGTGCACCAGCGTAGCACTCCGTTCGGCTTGAATTCAGCCCCCCCCATGGCCGGGCATCGGGGGCATCGCGGCTACAGGGCTGAGCCCCATTAAGCCGGGCCTGCATCTCTCCCCCAGCTCTGGCTCTCCGTGAAGTGAAGCTTGCTTGGGCTTTTTTATGTGTGTGAGCCGCCACACAACGGCTAATTAAATGACATCAAACGATGTCCGCGTGGGATCTCGTCCCCCACTGTCTCTACTCTATCGTGGTATTAACCGAAGGGGAGGAACTGTGTGGCCTTCAAAGAAACACACACACACACACACACACACACACACACACACACACACACACACACACACACACACACACACACACACACACACACACACTCTCTCTAGCTCTCTCTCTCTCTCACTCTCTCTCTCTCTCTCTCTTACACACACACATACACACACTCTCTCTCTCTCGCACACACACACACACACACACACACACACACACACACACACACACACACACACACACACACACACACACACACACACACACACACACACACACACACACACACACACACACACACACACACACACACGGGCCCAGATGTAATAAAAATGCAAGCACATGTGCGCACACACACACACACACACGAACATAGATATTCACACCCAGACATTGCAAACAGATTTCACAAAGACACACACACACACACAGACACCCATGAACCCACAGACACCCATACACGCTCACGCACACGCACGCATGCACGCACATACTGATCCACCAAGGTCAAAACTGCAGCCTGAATGACACACTCAGTGGTACAGCAGCACAATGTCTAGTCTCACTGGTACAGAGAGAGGGGAATGGTGAGTTAAAAAAGGAATGAGAGAAGAATACAGAAAAGGAGAGGAAGGAGAAAATGTCTAGTCATTTCACACAGCCTCCACTGCTTAAACCTGGACTTGATTTCCTCTGATCACACTTTGCTCCAGGCGTAATGTGCGTTATAACATATGGAAATATTTTTTTCCCAGTTGCAAGATCAAAGCACATCCAAGGTGTCATCAGTCAAAAGCCTCGCACCTTATGGTGATAAATCAAAATGTACTGAAGTGTTATATGAACTAATTAGGAATGAATTTAGCCCACAGGGCTGGATCCCATTTCAGACGATGGCATGTCCTTTGAGACTCTCTGAGACAGACAGTGAACGCCATCCAAATGGGTGTGGGTTTTTTTTCTTCCAAACACAACCGCTTGATCAGTTCCATGAGACCACACATCGCAGCAGCAACAGTGTGAGACTTGGGCTGCTGGTATACTAAGAAACCAGTCTTTTATTCACAGAAGAATTGTGGAGGTGGTAGGAATGATGATGGGGTCGTGTATACTTCACACCGCCTCTCAGTGGCGACGCATGTATATATTACCTGCTGCTGCTATACACGGCTGTGAGTCATCCAGCCGATACTTTATGAGTGTTATCGTCAAACCCCCTCAGCTGCGTATTAAGTTCCCTTATTATATGGTGTGACGTCATCGGTCGAATGCTCCATTCATTTCAACGGGGCTCCCCAACGTTCGCACGTCTGTTATTTTTCGATAACGGACGGGTTGGTCTATAACAGACCGCTGTCAATGGCAACAAGACTTTTCACTGCTAAAGCGACTTTTCAACAAGACTCTAATCAGCTGCTGTGATAGACAACACCTGTTGTCCTGCTACCTAGCTGTTGCCTAGCGGTGTTCCACAACGGCACTGTTTTGTTTTGCGCAGCAACAATCTTAACATTAAATAGGCCTAAAGAAATGTCCCCGCCATGTGTGAATCATTTAAGTATATCCATATAATAAGCGGGTTAACTTTCGGCGAGTCGGTCGCTTTGTGGAATAGCAGCACTTCAGAGAGAACAAGACCCCTCCGCTCCGCGTCGGGGTCTAAAGATTCTCTCTGTCGTGCTGCTATTCCACGGTAGCGACCTTCTCGCCGAACGTTAACCCTTACATGATACAGCCTGGCTCAAGGTAGCCTGGCGATGCCTTGGCTCCAGGCAACTATCATAAATATCTGCATCATAAAAGTGTGTGGTGGCAAGCAGCTGTAGGTTCCCCCTCCCATCCCTTGCATGTTGCGTCCCCTCCATCCAACGTGCTGTAGCGTGATTAGTGCCAAGGCCATCACATTCACAGCTGTAGGCCTATAGAATTTGGAACAAATGAATCCTTTGCAGTTATTTTATGATTAAAATGTTAAAAACGTACCTATATGCATCTCCTAATCCCCTATATGCACAATTAAGCTACTGAAGCTATTTTCTGTATTTGTAGCAAGTATGCTTTTTGGACAATATGGTTTGCGGATTCCCAAACTTTACTACGACAAGGCCTCCCAAATGCCGGTAGATTCCAGCTAAGGCCCCCCTTACATGCGTCGTGCCACTCTGTTTTTTCTTTGCACCCCATTTCACAACAATAGAATACAGTAGGTCTGTGTCCCAAAGGGATATAGAAAATAACGATAATGGTAGTGATGTTAGGTGATAGATTATTATAATGCAGTTCTAACAGGAATATTGTTTATCTTTTTTTAATTATTAATTTTGGCATGCATTAGTTATTCACTTTATTCAATCGTTTATTTTCTTCTACTCTGTGTACTTTTCCTGATGACCTGATGCCCCCCAATCCCCTCCCCCCGCGGCCCACCAGGGGGTCCCCGGACCCCACTTTGAAAATTAGCTGATCTAGTCAAAAGTAATTGGAGATCCGGGAGAGGGAAAACTGAAAAAAAAAAAAAACATTTGGAGCTCTGACATCAGAATTTATTTCTTCAGAAGGCATGTGTATAACAACACATTTTTGAAAAGATATAAAGGGTATAGCGCGTGACAAAAGACGTCTCATAAAACACTTGATGTTTTAGTGGCATTCTGTACACAGGGACACCCAGGGCCGCTGACAGCTTTGGCCGGGCCTGGGACAAAGTTGTCTGAAAGGGCCCCCCAGTCCAATACATACAATGTAATGATGACTCAATTCTGGGCCCTTTCTCTCCCTGGGCCCTGAATAATTGTTCCCTTTGTCCCCCGGGCCTGGGACAAAGTTGTCTGAAAGGGCATCCCAGTCCAATACATACAATGTAATGAGGACCCAATTCTGCGCCCTTTCTTTCCCTGGGCCTGGGACAATTGTTCCCTTTGTCCGTCACTGTCAGCACCCCTGACAGGGACACCCAGGGGCCCAGGGTTGATTTACTGCCCCTCCACTGCGGAACAGGCAGCATAACTTCGGAGCATATGCAGCTTTTTGAATATTTACTCAGCCTGGGAAACAAAACCATCCTCACTCAGGATAAGCTGCTCCCGGCTAAATGGTGCATGAACAGACTCTTCGACATATGGTCTAAACAAATGTATGCAACCTTCCTATTGCTCTCTCTATGCCATCTCTCCTGTTCTTTAAACCAAACATACAGTAATGTGTCTCTACTCTCTAGACACCCAAACACCGTCCCCGACTGCCCACTCCTCTGCAGTCTGTAATGGATGAGATGAGAGACTGGCTGGCTACTTGTGTATTTATGTTCTCCTGTCACGACTCTAAAGAAGACCTTGGGTGTAAGGAGGCCAGAGTGCTGGTATTCTGAGGCTGCTGCTCTAATCTCCAGCCCGTTGGTCTTCCACAGGGATCCACAATGTCCAATGCAAGCATACTGTAGTTGCAGGCATCAAGGATGAGATTCTAAATTGCATATAGGCAAGTATATATTGTAGTAGATGTAAATTAAGAACTTGAATAACCATGATTTGCATCATCATTGAGATTGTGTAATTCATTGTGATTGTTATAACTGTGCATCTCTGAATTCAATGCAGAGACCAGCAAAAGGCAGCTCCACCGCAAGTTGCTCCTCTTCTAACATGATGTAGGCTGTGTCAATGAACAGCATGGAATGAACAGAGTAATGAAGGCCTCCAAAGAAATAAAATCACATTTGCGACTTTGATAAATGAGGCCCCAGGTGCATGACACAAATGACTTGTTAACCCGATCATAGACTTTGTCAGTAAGTAGATGGGTCTCCGTCCAATGAGAAATTGACATCGTTTTTGTAAGTGGGTCAGTAGTAACAAATAACAGTCTGCACAATGAGGAATTAAAAAATGTGTTGTTTTTTTCTCATGCCACCATGTCACAATGGACTAGTTGTAGTACTGACCAGGGTGTTGATTTGAGCCCGTCTTAATAATAATAAAAGCCCCACCCGACTACAAGATAAATTGCTCTGGTTTTCATTTTAACAGCATCTTTTAATAGCCCATTTTGGATTTTCATTTGATTGTACGAATTTTTTCTTTGATTGACTTGTTCAGTAGGCCTAAACCCTTTTTGCATTAATTTGGAAGATTGGTGTGAAATGGAATGTTCTTTTTTAGCATGATGACATATACTTTAAATACCCAAGGACTGTGGGCTTTAACCAATTTGAGGGCAGTCATGGGTAATTGGTTAGGGTGTCAGACTTGTAGCCAAAAGGCTGCCGGTGGGTAGGGGGAGTAATTATCCAGTGCTCTAGCCCAGTGGTTCTTAACCTGGGGTGCGGGCACCCCCTGGGGGTGCGCCAGAGATTTCAGGGGGTGCGCGGAATTTTGTTTGTGTTGAGGTTGTGACCTAAATTCTGCTTCCAAACATTATAATTAGGCCAAATTAAGACCACATTTAAACATGCTTTCGTCCCCATGTAAATTCATTTAAGTATTGATTAATGTCTAAAGTTAGAATCATTGTAATTGATTCAGATTCAGATTCAGATTCAGATTACTTTATTAGTCCCATGAAGGGCAATTCAGTTTGCGGTCCCAGTCTCCATCAGTCAATGAATAGATAGTATAAATAAAAAGAGTAGAAAATGAAATACAAAACCTAAAGGAAACAAAAAACAATAAATAATAAATAGGAAACAAAAACATACACATTTTAACACATACATTCAAACACCCTGTCCTGTCAGTGATGAGCAGCCCTCAGTAAATTAAATGGTCAGTAATGAACTCTACCCCTACAACCTTGTTTAATAATCTAATGGTTGTAGGGATGAAAGATCCAGAGTAACGCTTTGTTTTTGTCCTGACAGAATAATAGCGCCTCCCAGAGGGCATTAATGAAAATTCACCACTTAAAACATGGTCAGGTTGACTAGATCACTTAAATCATTGTTTTGGTGCGTATACACGTGTAGATATTTGGGATGGGGGTGCGCGGCTTGTCTTAGGAACAGCTAAGGGGGTGCGTTCTGAAAAAAAGGTTAAGAACCACTGCTCTAGCCCATCCTCCTTCATGACTGAGGTACCTTGAACATGGTACCATCTCACAGCACTGCTGCCTTGGGGCGCTGTTTAGGACTGCCCCCTTAACAGGGGTGAGGCATAAAATGCAATTGTGTTTTGTGTAGTTAGTCAGCACTGTATGCTGTGGAATGCTGTGTCATAATGTGAATTTCCAGTGGGGGGTTTTCACTTTCACTCTCACAAATTACACTCTCAAAATGCAGATGTTGTAGTGGCCAATGTTAACTAATTGGATGCTGTACAGATAAGATTGATCTCCTTATACAAGTTTGGCTCAGAGCTGAGTACACGTATAGGCCTAGTATCCTGAGGTGCACCCAAAGTCAATAGCCTCACGTTTCAAAAATGTATTGAGTTTGTTTTCATCATCAGCGCAAGTAAAACACGTATCCTCTCAAGACGACCCCATAGCTCAGAGTGTCTATTGACAGGAAATTTCATCAGGATGCTTGATAAACACTGTATTATTAAAGAGGGAAAACATCTTTTAACAATGAGAGTTGGTCTAAGTGACGGAGAAAGAGAGAGGGGGAGAGAGAGAGAGAGAGAGAGAGAGAGAAAGAGAGAGAGTTAACGAGGGAAAGAGAGAGAGAGAGACAGAGAGAGAGAGAGAGAGAGAGAGAGAGGGAGAGAGAGAGAGAGAAAGAGTGAGCGAGAGAGAGTTAAAGAGGGAAAGAGAGAGAGAGATAGAGAGATAGAAAGAGAGAGAGTTAAAGAGGGAAAGAGGGAAAGAGAAAGAGAGAGAGAGAGAGGGAAAGAGGGAAAGAGAAAGAGAGAGAGAGAGAGAGAGAGAGCGAGCGAGAGTTAAAGAGGGAAAGAGTGAGAGATAGAGAGATAGAAGAGAGAGTTAAAAAGAGAGAGAGAGAGAGAGAGAGAGAGAGAGAGAGAGAGAGAGAGAGAGAGAGAGAGAGAGTGTGTGAGAGAGAGAGAGAGAGAGAATTCAAATGCCTTGACAACCAAACAGTACGTATTGTAATTCATCTGGCACAAGATGCCAGCAGGAAACATATTCCATCTAAAATGGTGAACCACTGTAACCCTGTATCTACCCGGGTCTGAAAGTTTGGACATGTGATCTCAATACCATACAGGCTTCAAAAACAACCTTTTAAACAAAATAACCCACAACACTTTAGCACTAAGATGGTATTGTTTGACTTTTCCTGTCAATATTGTATAGCTGCTAGTAATTATGTTTTGTAGATTTTTTGAGCTGCACACAGCAGGACATAATGAATAATTTGACATGCTGCTGTGACATTGGAAGCCATGATGATAATGGAAAGTAGAAGGACAGCATTCACGACAATAAAATCTTTTAACTGACATTGACCAAACAAAGAGCTCACTATCAGACCCTATAGAACTTCTAAAAGGACTGCAGTTGACAGGGAAACAACAGACAATTTAGATGATCCTACCTATCCTCTTCACCTTCATTTTGAACTGCTGACCTCAGGGAGGCGCTACAGATCACTTATTGCAAGGGAAAAGATCCATACACATTCTCAATGGAAAAGCTAGAGTTGCAGGGTCTTGAACTACTGCTTGACTTGTAGATGACGTGTGTGTGTATGTGTGTATGTGTGTGTGTGTGTGTTGTCTGGTGGTGGTGAATCGATTCATATGTGTGTTTTGTCTATTTGTGTCTATTTGTGTTATTATTCCGTTTTTATTCTGAGACCAAAGGCAATTTTCATGCTGGCATGACAATAAAGTTTATTCTATTTTATTCTATTCTAAAGTAGCAGGAGAGACAACTCTACCTTACACTCAAACTAAGAGGAAACAGACAGCCATTCATCACAGCCTGACTATGGCACTGGATCACAAAACCGGGCTAATGATTGAAAGCACTTAGTCAAACAGGTAAGTAATTCTCAATCAGTCAGCAGTTGAGTTCGGTTTTAAATGAGAGCCGAGGACGTTCAATCAGAAGTTCTGTCCCCAGTGGGACACCGAAGACCGGAAAGCTTTCGGACTCGCTCAACACAAGACATTCATTACACTTGGAAATACACATTACAAGGCTTACTGATATATATATATTTAAAAACCCACCAAAAGCAACAAGCAAGGATTTGACAATGAACCATGCAGGGGAACTAGGGTTGAATGTAATACAGTCTGAAACCTGTCCTCTGCAGCATTCTCAATGGATAGATCTGTGCGCATGCATGACATGTATGGATGCTTCAGGCTGAAAGTGTAGGTCAGACTGCAAAGACATCCACAGGGCCTACAGTACACGCAGCAGATTGCAAAATGCTGTAATCATGTAGACATGCTCATCCCAAGGGAGAAAACAAAGTTGTCATGTTTAATACAATAACATCAAGTTTAGTTTAGATCATTCTTTGAATGCACTGTGCCATGTTGACAATCCCTATAAAATACACCTCATCAAATTTAAAATGTCTACAGACGTGTGCGAAAGCCCTACCAATTCATCAAAGTGATTTAGTGACAGTAGGTCTCATGACAGTCTGTAGCTGTGGGCAGGTGAGGCTGGGCTGATGAGCGGCAGTAACTATGTCGTGGCCCGGCGCTGCCCCTTTCAACTCCTCCACACTGCCTTTCCTCTGTGAGAAAGACAGCGCGGCAGACTGCCACATTACCGCACGGGCTCCATGCCCTGCATTTTTATTGGAGGCTCAAGGTCTTCAGTTATCTGAGGCAAGGAACTACAAAGTCAGCTCCGTCTCTCTAGATCTCTGAGATTAAAAGGCATGAAAGCCATTTAGTCAAATACTGGGGAAAATGGCCACCAAGCCAGTGCATGTCAGAGAGCCTGAGTAGCCTATAGAAGCGTATTTCCAACGGCTCTGACCAAGTATCATTATGTCCCACGGAATCTAGCCTCATTATCGTGGTAGACTTTAATCCCCATCAGATAACAGTGTAAAATATTTGAAACCGATTTGTGATTTTTTTTTATGGGTCATTTTGCAACTGTTGGTGTCGACCCGATGCTCCATTAGGTCTCCATTTGTAGCGCTGGCAAATGGGATCTTCTACAAATTGAACTGTTCTCTCTGCTATTGCTCTCGGATTATGGTATTAACTCTTCATTATAGCAGCCTACTTCTGGAGTTCCTGTCAGTTTAGAAACATGTTTTATTCAGGTGGTAAACCAAGTCCGGAGTTCACTCCTGATTGAAGCATTGACGTACTTTTCCAGCACACTATAATAAAAAATATTACTACGCTGCCTATGTGTTTACTACTGAGAACAATTACATAGCTCACAAAGTTGTTTGATTGCAGACAGTAAACTGCCTTTGTTTTGCCAAAGTCAGTTTAGGATAACTGAGTGTCCATTATTTCTGATAATACAGGACATAAAAGAGCGAGCTTGTTCCATCCACCAGCCATCTGCACTGCATAATATGAAGATTCACTGTGTGTGGACCAAATCAGTTCTCCACTATGAAGATGTTGCAACACAGTTTTCAAGCAATAGAGCCATTCCCAGGGAGCATTTACCAGGAACTTCACTTCACAGCAAAGACGCATTATATTAAGAGTGGCTTTCCTCCCAACAGTGACCATTCATCTACTAGTAAATACTCATCTACCAGTAAACAATAAAGCACAGTCTTCTTTATTTGAAGTCAAAGGAGCTTTTTGCAGGAGAGAGATGGTTGTGACAGACAAAGACGACGTAGGAAGCTAATAATCCCCAAGAACCTTTTTAAAGTTGCCTTTGACGAACCACCCTCTGGACAACATCCTGCTGTATTAACCACTCCGCTGAGAGCAAAGACTTAGCCCCACGAGATAACAAAATGCCTTCAATTACACTGGGGCCAATTACAGGAAAAACACTAGAAAAAGAAGAAAAAGGCATCTCGTCTTTTTAGCCGGCCTCCTTCCTAATTATGTTGCAGTCAGACTTGGGAAAAGATAAATCTCACAAACTACTATTAGTGTAGTAGACAGGCTAAGAGCCGCACGTCCTTTCACTGTACTTCTGAGACTCAGGCCGCCCAGCAGCACAGCAAGCAATTTTAACAGCTGACGTCCGAGCAAGGGAAAACACCATGACAGACAGCTTGCATGGACCAAATACATTTCCCACCAATACAGTGGACTAAATAAGCATGCGAGTGAGGAAAAAAAACATAACCCCCAGAGTTGCATCAGATTTCTTTTAGGAGCACTCTCCTGACTCATTCATTCGCCGGTACAGTTGTGGAGCCCAATTGTAGATTTTGTGTGAGTTGAGTGGCACGTTGCATCAGCTAGTGGGGCTAGCTAGTGCCCCTCCTCCTCCTCACACCACACCACTGTCACATCAAGCAGGCTACTTCCTTTAGCCACATCCAGCAATTCTGGAGAATTTCCCCTTTGAAACTAGTCTTTGAGCCAGTGACAGGCAGGGATGAAGAGAACAGAAGAAGGGAGAAGATTCCTCTCACCACTGCATCTTTTACCATACTCTTTTTTTCACAATCAGACACACTGGCACACACTTGCCTTATTATACACACACACACAGAGACACACACACACACACATACACACACACACACACACACACACACACACAGAGACACACACACACACACATACACACACACACAGAATTGATACACATAGCATACCAGAGAAGAGACACTGGATGTGTGTGCTGGCTACACACGTTCTTACAGAACTAATGAGAACAGCTGCGCGCGGGCCTGCTCGCTCACAAACTCGTCCTTTGAGAGGGGGAGGAGGAGGTGGTGGATATCATGCTGGCAGGTAGCTTGCACCTCACAGCTCATCACTTCATGTTCTACTGAAAGAGGAGGGGGGTCAAAAACAGAAATAACTAAGGGGACCGAGGCAAAAAAACAACAGAAACAAAACAAAATCACACCCACAACTCGTCCTCAAATCCCCTATCACGATGACAAGCAAACCTCTACTAAAGTTGCATGTGCTCGGCCAACGAAAGATCATCCACTCCATACCCTGGCTGTCAGACGATGATTGATTGTTATATGTTTTCTCCTGGATCAAGTACACCTGAGGCTCTGTGACGTGGTGTGATGATTTACATGTGTATTTACACCCAGCTACAATTTTTGTGCATTTTTAATTTATGACTTTTTCAATAAATCACGTAGGAGGACTGTATAGTAGAGGGAGTAGCTGTAAATTGCTGTGTTTTTACGGTGACAGCAGATGTGCCTAAGCTCTGGTATAGTGTGTGGTCAGGGCCACTGACAGCATTGGCCTGGCCCGGGACAAAATCAACTAAAAGGGCCCCCCTCCCAATATATATAACGAAATTCGGACCCAAATCTGGGCTGCCTCTGCCCCTGGGCCCGGGACAACTGACCCATTTGTCCCCCCTCCCCTGTCGGCTTCCCTGTGTGTAGTGGCCTGCTTAATAGAAGCATGCCTGCCTGCACAACATAATGCACACTGGAGAAGGCCAATGCTTCAATGGAACAACGGTACCCCCTGTTGGACTATAAAATACATTCACTGCATGTCTCTACAAGAACAGTCCAGCATCATTTGATGAACATGTGATTTTTTTCGTTTTATTTACAAAGAGAAATCAGATACTGTAAGATGACACGTGTGTGTGGTTTTTTTTTAAAGATAAATGCACTTTCTAGCACTGAAAAGAGAAGGCTTTACCTTCCCTACGCATTCATCCATCCACGTTTCATTTCCTCGCGGGACAAGCCGTCTTTCCCATGTTGAGGCCATACAAACAGACAACCAGACACAGACAGACACCCAATTTTGGCTGGAGTGATAAGGTAGGCTAGAGGTCCAGTGCCTACTCCCCCTCCTCGGGCCAGGTCACTTGGATGTGGTAATGCTGAAGCTCCTTCTCAGCCACACTGTCAGGGGCTCTGCTCATGATGTCGTGACCCCGGACAGACTTGGGGAAGGCAATAACATCCCGGATGCTGGGGGTGCCAAGTATAATGGATACCAGGCGATCAAGTCCTTCAAAAAAAAAATCAGAGGAGTGGTGGGGATAAGTACTATGAAGGAAGCGAAGGACAGCACTCTTCAGATTTTCTCTTTATTTATTTGCCCACAAACGTTTCGGGTTTCAGCGTGTAATGGCGATTGCACCCATAGGTGGTAGGTGTGCCCTAAAATAGGGTGTTCACCTTTGACCCAATTTAGGGCAAACCTACCACCTATGGGTGCAATTGCCATTACACGATGAAGAAGGGCTCTGCCCGAAACGTTTGTGGGCGAATAAACAAAGAAAAAATCTGAAGAGTGCTGTCCTTCGCTTCCTTCATTCAATTACGCTTTATGTGGGATTCAGCCCCCAGTTAAGAACAGTGACAGTAATTAGGCGATAGTGTGAGCGCGTCTCCTCCACTTTTGAAGGGATAAGTACTACACATAGCTTGCTGTGACTGCATGCAGAGTTCCAAAAAGGTTCTCATAAAATGTTTTGATGATTGATTAACAATTATAGCAGGACTCCAATAGATGTTTCTAATGGAAACATCACGACATCAAATTATATTTCTCGCTGGTGCAATGTCTAACCCAAATAAAAAAAAAAGTACACAGGAGTTTTAATCTCCTAATTAACAGATGAAATGTAAAGGGAATGTGGCCAGACAATCCTCTACTGCAGGATAGATATTAATTGGCTGGGAACACAGAGGCGCATGGGGCATCTAGTAAGGGGCCCAGGCTTACCCAAGGCAATGCCACCATGTGGTGGCGCTCCAGAGTCCAGGGCCTCCAGGAGATGGGAGAGGAGGGAGGGGTCCTCCTGGAACACGCAAGAGAACAGAACACACATCACATCACAGAGCCCAATAAGGGCCCCGAGTCGGATCACACAAGGACTGGAGAGGTCAGCTCAGTGGCTTATGGCTGCTAGTTCCACAAGCACATTCACTTACATGCACGCACACACACACACACACACACACACACACACACACACACACACACACACACACACACACACACACACACACACACACACACACACAGACGCACACAGACGCACACACACACACTGACGCACGCATGCACGCACGCACGCACACACACATTCCTACACGATACCTTGTTAAGTGAGTGACCTTGGGTGTTTTGAAAGGAGCTATATAAAATGAAAGTATTATTATCGTTATTATTAGCGCTGTCCAATTGTAAATGCTTAGGCAATCCAATTACACGGGCTGTGATGGACCTGAAGACATGCTGAAAAATAAAAAATATTACCTTCAGGATAGTCTTCAGAATGTAGCACTGCTCTGCGGCGTTATAAATACGAATGGAGCCGCCGCCAATCTCGCAGCCATTCAGAACCAGGTCATAATGCTGCCCACGCACCTGATGCACAAGACCGGGGAAGATGGGAGGGAGGGACCAACGTAAGTGCATCACGTACTGATCAAAAGTAAAAGTGCTACCCAGGATGCTTTATTTGATCCACATTGCCTCTTCAAAGTACAGTATGTTCAGCCCAAATTCAAGGAATGAATGAATCCCACTTTCCATTTTTCAGACTTAGGTTAAAATCCTCCATCAAACAAATGCAGTATAATGTGGACAGAATATACATATGTGGATATAATGTTGTACAGAATTATAAAATGCATCTTAAAATGTCATTGTACAGTGCAGCAACAATTGTGCTGTTGAAGCTACATACTCTGGAGTAGAGCAGGATTGGGGGTGGGGGGGGGCATTTCACCTTGTGAGGCTCCGAGTACAACAGATGGGTGTCCTCTGGCACAGGAGCCGTGAAGGGGTGATGAGCCGACTCCAGCTGATCCGGGTCGTCCTCGCTGGGAAGAAACAGGGGAAAGTCCACCACCCACAGGAAGTGAAAGGCGGACGGATCCCTCACGGAGACACCTCGGCTCTCCAGCAGATCAGCACACTGTAGCCTTAGCTTGCCGAGGAGAGGGCGCTAAGAGGAGAGATGAGGAGAGAATTACATCCGTTTTAGCCACACATTCCCAGACCAAAATGTTAAGTTAGGTGATGTTGCGTGAGATTACGTTTCTCATGAGATACTTCTGGTGGGGAGGAAAGTGGGAACTATAATGGATTACGGATAGGGTGAAATTACATGTATCTGACTCCAGTTTATAATAGACACACACCACCTTCAACTGTTTTAATAAGTAGAGAATCGTGTTGGTGAAAGCTCACTCTGATATCTTAAGCTGGTTAATCCTTCAGTACCTTGCAGAGTTGATATCTTTTCAAAACGGAGCTAATGAGTTGTTAAGCAATTATCACCAAAACTCTGCACAAAAGATATTACAGAGCAAAATTCTGCACAAAGAAAAGAGTTCTATAAATGTAAGCCAAAGCAAATAATCACTTTCTCACTCACAGTTTTTTTTTGGTCTGCTACTTAGTTGAAACAGACAGGGAGATCCATCATTTTCAAAAGCCCTCGACACCATCGATGAATTATGTGACTAATTATACACTGCTTAGCCAAAAAAAAGGTCACACACTCCAATATGTTGTTGAAACACCTTTAGCTTTGGTTATGGCACATGTTTGCTGTGGTACTGTCTTGGTAACTGTCTGCAATGTCATAAGATTTGTTTCCATTCAATGTTGTACCGGTGTTTATTTTTCACCAAAATCTTGCACTTATGATGGCGGAGTCTAAAGGCTGCAGATGGTCTTCTCCAGCACATCCCAAAGCACATCCTCAATAAGGTTATGGTGTGGAATCTGTGATTGCCAATCCATCTCCAAATAATATTTCACGCTTCCTTGAACCCCGTTTACAAGGGTCAAGTAAATTAAATCACTTAACAGAGTTAAGTAAAATTTAGGGGGAAAAAAAAAAGTCAATTGAAATTTAGGCCACTGTAAATCATCACTGAGTCAAATGCCTCTTATCCACTGCCGGTTTTCTGGTAGGCCTACAGCTCGACACAGCGTGACTCGGCCACCACTTTTTGCTTTTGTGATTGAGCTGTGTCGTGTTTATTCGAAAAGCAAAAAGTGGTGGACAAGTCTCACTTTGTCGAGCTGTAGGCCTACCAGAGAAACGGCAGTGGAAAAGAGGCAAAAGAGATTAGGTACAAAGAGACTCAAGCTGTGGAATCTGACCTTGATGATTTTCCTTTGCTTTTTTATATCTTTAACAAGCAGAAGCTTTTCTTGCATGAAGACATCTGTTCGAGTCTATTCCCTTTCTTCACAGACTCTACCTCTCTATCTTACCATTCAGCTCACATCCGCCTCACAAAAGCCTGCTATTGATCCAATACCTTACCAAAGATCTTTCCTCTTTAACACTAAACATCAAGATTCAGTTCCAAGCCAGAGAGACCATCTGCACCAAACCATTATTAATGACACTACTGACAAAACTTTATAAAACTGACAGTGTGATGAGAGGGACATTTTTGTGCTATTCAGACTATGTCTTCAAATCATGTATAGATAGAGCAGAAGACAGGCACCATGAAAAAGACATTCCGTCCTCTTTTTTTTTTTTAGCTCTCCAATCAAACTGCAACGTGATAACCATTTACCCCCCCAAAAAGTCCCAAAAGCACAACACCCCCAACCCCTTCCAGCACCCCCACAAACATCTGGATTCATTTAATGCCTCTGCCAGTAACGTCTCATCGTGCTAAATCTGTGCAACCACACCATCAACAGCACACTGCTGAGGAAAGTGACAGACGAGCCGGTCGGCAGCTTCTGGGCCGGACGGCGCATTGCCCCTCACCGCGTGGTCGGTAGTGCCGGAGGCGAGGAGAAGGAGGTCTCCCGCTCCGCTCCCCGCCATCTGTTGCAGCTGCAGCCGGGCGCCGTCTGACAGGAACTTGCTCAGGGGCGACTTCAGGGAGCCGTCGGGCCTCACCTGCAACACACTCACCTCCTGCAGACACAAAGACAAAACGGACACACAATGAACATAAAAAAAATCTCACAGACTGAGACAGACTGATCTCATATTCTCACAGACAGACGCACACAATGCCCTTCATGATTGGTCTCCTTCTTGGTATACAATTCAAGCATTGCTTGCAATTCAAGCATTGAAGTCTTGCTGCAAGACTCTTGCATATAAATTATGCAGCACAAAAGATGTAATGTGTGCAGTGACTTGACAGCCAGCCAATAGCTGACACACCAGGCAGACAGAAAATGTGAGGCACCTTCTCTCCCCATCTGCATGACTGCATAACCAGATTGCATCTTGATCTGGGATAAAAGCTGGAGGCATCTTAAAGCAGAAGACCACCTGGATCTGGGTATTATTGATCCATCAGTTATAGACATAAAACTAGGCAATGGTATAAAATGGATGCACAAGCAGTAGGATAATGAACAAACACAGCACAAATGTGAGACAATTGAGATCTAATTAGGATGAGGTTTTCCTGCTTCATTTAACTGGAAGATACTTGAGAGGATAAATATTACAAAAAGAGTATGTAAAGTACATTTTGTTTTAGTGTACATACCTGGTTGAACTGAGTCTTGGCAATATCTTTGAGACCTTCCAAGTCTTTACCTTTAATAAGTTTCTGAAATCAAAATATGGAATAAAAACAATCAGACTATTTCAACATAAAGAATTTGTTACAAAAGCATGTATTAACATTCTTTCATTCTGCTCTACAGGATAAGGGAAACAAGAGAAATGTCTTGTTCTTCTTACAGCTCCATCTGGTACACAAATTGCCAGGATGCAGCCTCCTGGTTGCTGAAGTGCATCCCGAAGAAATGAGATTTCAGTACCCTCAAATGCCTTGCTGACATCTATGAGCTTTGAACACACAGACACACAAACACAAACACAATTTAATTTCATTTATCGGTAATTTAATTTCAAGTAGAAGAACTAAATGTATACTTGTATGTATACACTAGAATCCATCCATAATCCAACATAATCTTGAACTATTTACATTTAAGAAACAGTTAAGTCCAAATACTTTCTTCAGAGTGTCTTCTGGCACAGCACAAATGATGCTATTAAATGGTAAGATAGTATTGAAATGTGGCATTATGGACTACGGTATCTACCTTCATTTCAAATCTTGTGTCTGGTTTGTCCACTCCATAGTCCTTCATGGCTTCTTCATAGGTAATTGAGGGAAAAGGAGTGCTAATGGTTCCCTTCTCAGCTGGCCAAGAATACTGCAACAGGCCTTCAATCAGGGCTTGGACGCCTGCCTGGTCCACAAAAGACATCTCTATATCCACCTGTAGGCATGGAAATGACATTGAGATGTTATGACGGTGGCCGTATTGAAGGTTTTTTTTAAGGTCTGAGCACCATGTTCCATTCAGTAGGTGTTCTGGTCCTGCCTATTAGGCGTGCACATGAGCTTCCGGCCTGGTTGGCTGACTGAGTGGGAGAGAAGGGTAGCAGGGTAACATCATTAAGTCAGTCTGTAGCTCATATGCTCTGACCAGATGCCACTGCAATTCTCCCTTTTCAGATGTGGGGTTGTGCTAAACGTATCATTACCTGTGTGAATTCTGGCTGTCTGTCAGGTTTAGAGCCCTCGTCCCGATAGCAGCGAGCCATCTGAAAATACCTGAAAGACGATCAAAATAGAAAAAAAATATATATGATCAGTTTCTGGCAGCCATATCTTCCTTCAGAAAAGAACAGGGATATAGTTTGACAAGTTACATTATTCCACCCTAAAAAATGCTCTAAAAAAAGCTGGCTATCGTCAACACTGTTGCGTTAATACCCCATACTTTCTTCTTCCTAGCCATTCCAGGTAACTTGTGCAGTGTATGCAGCATGCCTAATGACCGCTAAATATCCTGAAAATAAACTACCTGTCTATGCCTGCCACCATAAGCAGTTGCTTGAACTGTTGTGGGCTCTGAGGCAGTGAATAAAACTTCCCAGGCTCCCGAGAGGGCACGACAAACTCCTTGGCTCCCTGTGGAGAAACATGAGGAAAAATAAGAGAGGGCAGGTCTCGGAAGACATTGTAAATATAAATAGGAAAGCAAACCCATATGGACACAACAATAACTTAAGACTCTAAAACATAGAAGATAGATAGAAAGCATAATTTAAGTGTATGATGCAAGACTTACACCAGGGGTTCTTTTAAACAAGGTAGGCGTTTCCACATCCACAAACTCTGCAAATAACATTGCAACACAGTCATGGTTAGTATATATACATATGCATATTGTTACACACACTATATTACCAAAACTATTCACTCCCCATCCAAATAATCAGAACCAAAATAATCAGAATGTGTTCAAATCACTTCTATGGCCAAGAGGTTTATAAAATGAAACACATAGGCATGTAGACTGCTTTTAAAAACATGTGGAAAAAATGGGTAGCTGTCAGGAGCTCAGTGAATTTCAGCATAGTACTGTGACAAGATGCCACCTGAGCCACAAATCCAGTCGTCGATATAAAGCACACTGCCACTGGACTCTGGAGCAATGGATATTCTCTGGAGTCACTTCATCAACTGACCATCTGATGGACAAGTCTGGATTTGGCAGTAGCCAGGAGAACCTATGCTGGTACATTGTGTCAATTGTGGTTTGGTGGAGAGGGGATTATGCTGTGGGGGGTTGTTTATCATCAGTTGGACTCAGCCTCTTAGTTCCAGTAAAAAGGAACACTTGAGTACTTCAGCATATTAAAATATATAAATGTTCATACTCCCAACTTAATCTGATTTGATGGCTTTGGAATTAATTAGAGCAGAGACTGAAAATCAGGTCTTAGCGTCTAATATCACAGTAAGGTGTAAGCCCTCAGAAATGCACTTCAGGAAGAATGGTCAAATCTCCTGTGAAGCTGCTATGGCTGCAGAAGGTGGACCAACATAATATTGAACTCTCTATATTAAGAAGGAGATGCAGCTTTGGTCCATATATGTGGGTCAAGGCAGGTGAGTGAACACTTTTGGACCTATACACATATCACATATCAAACTCGCAAGCACAATTAAAAAGTAGTAATATGGTGTCCCTACCATGTAAATTACAAAGAAATTCTCTCATTTTCATAACAAGACGAGACCTAAGCCTTAAATTATACTGCATTTGTGGGGAACGGAGGTCGAGGTAGCGGTACTGCATACGGAGGGCTTCTGATTTCTGCAAAGCAAGCATGAGAACAGGTTTACATATGCATATGATAAAGCCGTGAAGCATATTCTGACTTTTATTGGGATTAATCATTGTTCTTATTATTAAATATGACAATGTAAGGCATTTCTTGCACATACTCACTTTCACAAAGTCCTTAATTTCAAAAGGCAATTTTCTGCTTTTGTTTAAAACTTCCAAATGATGGGCAGAAACCTCAATTTCTCCTGTAAACATTGCCTTTGCCAAGAGAAAATAACACAAAGTTAAGCATTTGCGTTAGTGCCCATACTAATTATAACTCTGCTGCTAATGAGGTATCACAGTCACCTTGTTCTCTTGTCCTTCTGGACGAAGCTGCACCTTTCCCTTCACCATGATGACAGACTCGTGGGACAGTTCAGGAAGAGTTTTCCCCAGAACCTGTTTGGGATGAAAGGAAAAAAAAAAAAGTAAATACAATAGGGTCATTTAATGTGAAATCAGATCCGTCCAACAAATTTTAATTAAACTTAGTGTGTCTTTATAGAGGCAAGGTAGAACCCCAGAACTGTATTTCCATTGTCGTATTTGTTGTATTTCGTTGTTTGACAGCTTGTTTCTGGCTCCACAAAAGTTATAATATAATAATATATAATGTCATTTAACCCATTTTGTCCTAAGCCCTTTTTGGGAAAGGGTGCCCTCTTCCTATTAAATCCTAAATATCTCAGCCTCTGAAGCACATACAAACATGAAATGAGTTACATTTAAAAGCCAAGACCATCCCCTTGCATTGTAATGTGTTCATTCAGCTCTAACATACCCACATAGTTAATAAAACAGCTAAAATCTCAAAATCTTGAAAAACCTGTATATGTGTCTCCAGGACACAATGGGTTAAGGATAAGTTCAAAAGAGTGCATTTGTCTTTTAACATCTTCAGAGAGTGCAGTCTTTGGTTCTTGAGTCATTGCAGAGATTATGCGGCGTACAGGTTGAAATGTGTTGTAATAAGTAGTAATAGTGTTAGAGACGAGTACCTACCTGACACTCCACACAAAATGCTAATGATAATTTGGGCAGTGTGTGGAGTATTCATGTCAGGTGGTGTAATTTCCTCTAACACTAATCTTTTACTACTTTACTAGATCACAGTTGGTCCTATAAGTCACATTATCGCTGCAATGACACAAGAACCAAACATCATATTTAAGGTCTTGTTCATGACAATGCAAACTAAGTTTAGACAAGACATTGGCTATTCTGAAATAAGTCTACAGCTTTTTTATATTCTATTTTCAATATTTTAATATCTCATAATTCAGACTTGGATGATCGTTGTATTCTGTAATGTTTGTAATTTGTAGAGCTTGAAAACAGCTCTCAAACAACATCCAAAAAACCAATATGCAACTTAAATTGACTGACAATAGGCTAAAGGATGAATGTATAGTGTCCAACACTCTTCAGAGAGACTTTCTTAATTGGTTTCTCCCTTAGCCTAATATTTGTCAGATTTCAGGCCTGATGCAAATGTAGTTCTGGTGTTCCATCTTGCCAGTATAAAGGCATTTGCACAGTTAAATTTAAATCTGTGTTGGAAGGGCCCGAAGTGTCTGATATGTGAAATGACCCGATATCATTATGGACAAGACATTAACGTAAATCATAAAAAAATGTGTTGGTCTGCATACACAACTACACAACTTACCCCATCTTGTGGGATGAGAATTTGAACAAGTCCACTGAAATCTCTCAAGATCACAAATAAATCCTGCCTGAAAGGGATAGAGACACAAAAGACAGTTCTCAAAATCATAAACAGACATAGACAGAGGAATATAACACTACTCTCCAAAAGAGTTGTCGCCTATCCATCTGTTTAGAGCTGTATTCCTCCCATGTTTGACTTTAGGCACCATGTATTTTTTCCAAATTCTTCACCTTTAACACCAAAGAAGTTTCTCCCACTGTCCTGTCTCAAAAAAGCCAGCCAAGAGTATGTCATGCCTAATTCTGACAAAAATGAAGGCTAATGGGACTCATACTCATAAGTCAAGATCCCAAGATCAACCATTTTAGAACTGATAGCATCAAAACTATATGGTGTTGGAGATGAAGAATATGAAAAAAGAGAAATGGTGCATAAAGTGAAACATGGTATGGATACAGCTCTTATGAGGAGCTGCATGCATGCTGCAGGTGTTTGAGGGCTTTTGTCATTGATTACATCAGTGGTTCTCAAACTTTTTTCATAAAGCACCCCCTTACTTGTTCCCAAGACAAGCGGCGCACCTCCACCCCAAACGTCTACATGTGTATACGCACTAAAAGATGATTTTAAATGATTTAAGTGATTAATTACAATGATTCTTCTTGCTTTAGACATTTATTATTACATTTATATCTATACTTCAATGACTTTACATGGGTGAGGACCAAAGCGTGCTTAATTTGATCTTGATTTGGCCTAATTATAATGTTTGGAAGCAGAATTTTGGTCACAACCTTAACACAAACAAAATTCCACGCACCCCCTGAAATCTCTGGCGCACCCCCAGGGGGTGCCCGCACCCCAGGTTAAGAACCACTGGATTACATCATGAAGTTAAAAATGTATTGCTCTATTTTCATTTGATCAATGATGCATTTTCACATTATGTTCGATGGGCGACAAAACTTTTGTTTTGTGAAAATCTGCCCTGTCTGTGTTCAATAAAGGGTCAATCTTTCTTTGCTGCATGAAATTNATTTTTGTACATAAAACTTCGTTCGGGAGGGTTGTAGCTTTCATATGAGTGACTTCTGAAGTGATTAATTGAAAGTCAGGTTATTAGCTGTTATTCCAAACAGATGGATAGGCGACAACTCTTTTGGAGAGTAGTGTATATAGGCCTATGATTGATTAAGTTCACGGACCTCACATACTGTACCCAGCCATACAGTGTAACTTCTTGACCAACGTGGGTTGAGCACAGTTCTCCACAAGAATGAGTTCTTAAAGAGAAAGTACTGCGACCTGTCAAGACAGAAAGTGAAGAATATAAAAATGCAGTAGGCTAGTGAACATTATGGAGTGCAAATACCTGGGGAAAGTTGTGTGACTGCTGCCAGTAGGGTTACACGCATGCAGTAGGCTATGACCTCTCATGTCCATCTTTTCAAGGTAAGCCTATTTACCTGAGGTAATGTTGGAGGGGGCTTTGAGTGGTCCATGGGTCCAGATCCGGGCAGCTGTGATCCTTGTAACCTTTGCAGCACTAACCTGGCGAGGCTGGACGAGTAAGGTTCTTGCCAAAGAACTTGGTCTCAGTAGAGGCCATGCATTCCGTAGTGCCCTGCAGGACATTTTCGTACTGGCCAGTGTCAACAGAGGCTTTCAAGAAAATAAATTGTGTAAGAATCTACTGAGAGGTGCAACCATGTTTCACAGCATGTCATTCCAGCCTATCCGCACACACTCAAAAAAGTCCATCATATTTCCCATGGCAGTCAGCAACACGTATGTATTAAAGTGTCATACAGTAAATATTACGCAGTGTTCACCATTACAGCACTATCGAGGCTAAAACCGTGCTCAATCTACCCATGCGTTTACAGTCACCTTCCCGTTTAGAAATTATGTACAAAACCCAAGCTACATCCCAGTCCAGAGCTGTACCTAATGTTAACCGACCAATATAAATCGTCTGCTAGGGGAGATCAGTGTAGCCCAACCAATCCATATTGTTTTGCATCGCCATTTATCTGTTTGGCCATTGCGGAAGTTCAGAGGAATTGCATCACGTGGTGTGCAACGACGCAGACATTACTAGTCAAAAGGGATTTATTGTTTTCCTTTTTCTGGATGGATGGATTTTCTTTGATATCCAGTAACTGTAAATGTTTATGTTTGGTGTTGTTAAAGCAACATAACGTGTAGGTACACCAACCCGAACACACAGATATAACGATTGTTCGTCAGTTGACACACTAGCCTAGTAAAAGAGCGCATCCCTGAATAGACAGTGGCGCACTCGCATCAGTTAATGCGGCTCTGAGTGCGAAAGTCCGAAAACTAGGCTACACCAAAGAGATGGATATGCCATATGCGCATCTAAAACGGCAGGCTAAAGATAAACAATAATGCAATTTCGATAGAAATGAAACACGTCATAGCCTATAGCCTAGGACTACCTTTATTTGACGTTAAAAAAAATACTCAAAAGATACATCATTGTGAGTGTAATTGCCTCTCACATACAGGTCTAATAGAAGAATCCGGAGCCTGAACCTTAACACTTCCTGAAATAATAATGCTAATAATACTAATAATACTAATACAACTAATAATAATAATACCCCCCACCCCCTCACACACACACACGATTGACTCCCAGTTGGTGGGGTTAGTGAGTGCTCTCTCCCCCATCCTCTTCCATGATTGAGGTACCCTGAGAATACCATCTCCCCTTGTGCTCCCTTAGGGCAGCTTTTGGGCTGCCCCTTGCATAGGTGAGGCCCAGATGGACTTTCAAATTCACCAAGAAAATTGCATTCCATCAATTGCTTGGTCTGGGTTGTTTGAATAACTGATGCAATCACAAAATTAGAGAAAAGCCCAACATGAAACAAGAGTAATGCATTAATAAACAGATTACCATACAATATTTGTATTCTGCTATAGGAAATACTGAAACGGTAAATAAAATAATGGGCCGGTACATGTAATGTGTCACTTCCCAACACTGCCTACAACCAATAAAAGGAAACCACCATTAAACACAATGAAACATTCATGTAGTGACAATGATGCAGTTGAAATCAAGCACTTATATTCCAAGTATTTCACACCGTTTGTTGGAGCATGATAAAGTGCTTGGGCCCATATACCTGGACACCTGAATTTCCCCCTGGGGATTAATAAAGTTACTCTACTCTACTACTACCTGTAGCCTTGATAAAGTATTTGGTCCGCTGTAAGGTAGTGTCTCCATGCAACTGTCAACAGGGCTAGTACTGTAGGCCTATCCGTATAAAAAAGGTTTTTAACACAGCTGCACTTCACACGTTCTACAGCTAACATCATGGTATGCACTGAAGATCCATGGCAACCGTGTCAATGTCACACTGTAGATCAGAATTTTTACCAAGTAAAAATATATGAAGTAATTAAAAACAAAATGTTTAGAAATGTCTGTAATTTAACTAACTATTAAGTTAGTATGGGTACATTGTGTATGCACACATACAACTGTCTTGTAGCTGCACAGCGAGCGAACATCGGCTCGATGCTCATCACTTGGATGAGCTTGATTGGAGTTTGACTGGTGTAGCCAGCCCCTACATCCCCGTTCATCTTTTTTGCTATTCAGAGGCCAAACATCCAGGCCTGTTGCAGTTGTGCTGTGTCTGCTGGGTTAATATAGTATTACTTACTCATTTACAAACATTTGCTAACGTTTTGTTTAAAAACAATTCATTATTTACATCAAAGTGTTGATAGATTTTTTAAATGAACCATTTCAGCAATACAGTAGGCCTATTAATGACTGAATGACACACAAAGTCTTGGACTACTTACAGCATAATGATTGGTAATTAGTAGAAAAATCTCCTGAGGTAGCATTTTGTTTAAAATAGCTAGCCATCAACAGTTGTGTACACAATCAGTATTTAAAAAGAACAAGTCAGTTCGAACATTTATTTGTTTATTTTTTTTAATTTCATTAAAAAAGGGATGGAGGGAAGGGGCAAGTTTAAAGTGCATGGTCCAATTTAACTTAGGTGTCCTTTCATATAAAAGTAAACAAGAGAAACTGTGTAACTGATGTTTCTATAATGTCATTCACCAACACCAGCAAAAAATAAAATAAAAACAAAAACAAAAGTTTGCACAGCCTTTGAATTGCAATATTTCTTTTGCAAGGGTTGCACATTCCATGGTCAACACCATGCTAACCAAAACTGCACTCTACATGTCACATATTCAGAATGCCTTGCCTTCTAACACGAGATGGGTCTATCACATGTCACAGTGCATGCTGATGACTACAATTAAATCCAGTAGATCGTAGCGGAACATAGGGTAAAAGGTGTAGAGTAGGGTACGAATGCAATTTTAAAAAAATAATCTGATAGGCTCTGGCACCCTTTAGCCTTTTTCAACGACATAACTAGCCATGCCCATAGAAAACCAGTTAGATTTCCTTATATGTAAACACATCATGATTGATATCAAATTAAACCCAACAAATTATAGAAATTAGGTAAAATGGTCAAGAAAATAGTTAACCCTAATGCGTCCTTTTTTTTCTTTAAATAATTCATAACCGGCGCCCCCTTTGATCAACCTAATGGCATCTAGAATGTCTTTATAAAATAACTGTCCTGTTTTGCATTTACGCCTAACATCTAGAGAATTTACACATTTTCATGTAATAGATGAGTGTAGTAGAAATAATACATTCTAAGGGAAAAACTTCTTATATACTTACGGAAAATAATAAGTGGCCCTGTACACCCCAAGCACCTATTCCCCTGACATATACACTAGACCAACTTGTGTAGTAGCTTGGCAGACACCTATAGGAAGTGCATGTGGGTGAAGTTTCAGTTTGTCCTGTCCACTTGGGATCTGTGCCCCCTATGCCCTTCAGGCCCATTCATATATCCACACGGAAAGACAACTGCCTTTTTAACCCAGTTTGTCCTAAGCCCTTTTTTGGAAAGGGTGCCCTCTTCCTATTAAATCCTAAATATTTCTGCCTCCGAAGCACATACAAACATGAAATGAGTTACATTTAAAAGCCAAGACCCTCACCTTGCATTTTAATGTGTTCATTCAGCTCTAACATACCCACATAGTTAATAAAACGGCTAATATCTCAAAATCCTGAAAAACCCGTATATGTGTTTCCAGGACACAATGAGTTAAACTGAATATATAGATTTTTATGGTGATGGGATTAGGTGTTTGTAAAGGGGTGTAGTTTATGCCATTTTTTAAACTTAAACGCTTGATGGTGCATCAGGTCGAACTATTTTACTGACCATTTAATTTACTTCCCATTACCCGTTGTTGCCATTAATCTTTAACAAAAACTCCTGGATCCATATCGTGATTTGGATCACCACCAAAATTTAAAATCACTTGTTCCTTTTGTCATTTCTAACAACTCCACAAAATTTCAGCCATATCCGTTCATAGCTTTCTTTGTCATCTTGCTGCTGACAGACAAACAAACAGACAAACAGAAAGACAGACAAACCAACGCTACCGAAAACGTAACGTCCTTGGTGGAGGTAAAAACGCTCCATCTGCACTTGGGGTGGGGGTGGGGGGGATTGCATTCGTACCCTACGTTACCCCTTTCTCAAGGTCCTACTAGATTAATGACTGAAGGGTCAGCTTTTGTCAGAGGACAGTGGTGACCCGACTACCGTCTCTTATAGCATGTCCAGGATCAGCTCCCCTCAGCCGCTTTTTCTCCAACTTAAGCCAGAAAAGAAAATACGATATTTCAGACTTTGAAGAAAGGCTAAACTGTATCCACTCAAAAGTTTCTCATGTTTTTGAACAAACAGAAGGCTGAAGTCTCTGCAGTCATCAATGCTGCACAGCGGCTATAGCTTGCATACACATCTGCTCCTCTCTGGGGTTGGTGGGTGGGTGGGTAACGTCAGTTGCTTTGGGGTGGCAGTCTGGTGGGGTACGTGAGCAAAACGCTGGAACCAAAACAACAGTCATGGAGCAGCCAATACGACACAGCTCAGGTGGCGTCAAACAGGGGGTTGACACCTTGGCTTGCCATCGGAGTGGCCCAAGATGCATCAGAGTCTTGCATTGGAGTCTTGAATCATATCCTTTTGCATGAAGCACAATGTCTATGGGAGGCACAAGCTATGGTGAGGCACCAGTGAACTCAGTGTAGGAGTGTTACCATATGTGGGATTCACAGTGCGTCATCTTGATAACTCCGACACCTCCTCCCAGTCTTCGGTAATTCATTCCACCATAGAGCCTGTCGGAGCAGAGTTTGGTAGTTGACAAGTTTGCCGTTTCGTGAAATGGCATTAAAATGAATGAGGTTATCAATTTCCATGAGAGCATTTATTATCTTACCTCCATGTGTTTGCATCTGGATCATACACTTCTATTGTTTTCAGGTATGTTGCGCCATCAAAGCCTCCTACTGCCATTAACTGCCCATTCACAACTGCTAGACCCACCTGAAAGAGTAAAATGTTTGAATATCAGTACTCTGCTATAGGAATTCTGGTGCACTTCAGATCAAGACAGCCGTACGACAGAATGCAAGTATACAGCAAGGGACGGGGGTGGGAGGGAATTACTAGCTACGCACCCCACTTCTCCTAGATGTCATGGCTACGACAGCCGACCACTGATTGGTTCTGGGGTTGTAGCGCTCAGCGCTGCTTAACTCTGTGGTATCGTCCCGGCCGCCGACCGAGTAGATCATGTCCTGGTATACGGCACAGCCGAGGTGTTTCCGCCTGGTGCCCATGGGGGCAACTGTGTGCCATCTGTTCTCTTGGGGGTTGTAGCGCTCCACTGTAGGGCAACAAGCAGATTCTCAGCCTCAGGGGTACATCATTTCACAGGTGCAAAGGTTACTCTAACTTAAAGGATAACTTCAGTCAATTTCAACATGCAGTTGTAATGCTCTCACTACCCTGGACTTGTCAGTTCCCGAGGTTTTTTTTTCTTCTTCAGCCTTTTCCGAGATCCCGGTCATTGTAATGGGGGCAGCGGTTTGTTTACATTTCAAAAAAATATTTGTATCTATTCCCAAAAACATCCAAAAGGCTATGCAACATCAGCAGACAACTAGCAAACAATGGTACCTTTTGGGAAAATATTTGGAGTAGGCCCATGTTATTATTTTTTTACAATGTAAACAAACGCTGCCCCCATTAGAATAGCTCATATCTCGGAGGGCTGAGCCGAAAAATGTAGCATCACTGGGTACTGACAAGTCAAGGGTAGCGTGAGCATTACAACAGCATATTGAAAATGGCTTAAGTGGTCCTTTAAAATCCTTTTTGTGGTCTTTCATTATTTTATGGCTGGATTAAGTTTTGACTTCAATAGTCTTAGTCTGAGTGGTGATTAGAACATGCCTGGCACCCAAGGGAAATAATAAAAGACAACAAAAAGGATTTTAAGTGCACAGACTTCTCACTTCGAAAACTATAATCAGGGAAAAAAAAGACCTGGCTTCAGAGAATGGGGTTTCAGAACAGCGAATCATCATTTCAATTCAAAGTTTACACTTAACCGTCTCTGGTCATGGAACTAATGTACGCACAGTCCTGATTACCTTTATGGACACCTTCATTTCTATCTTCTTGCATTAGCACTTCATCTTTTAAGCTTCAACATAGCCAATCATAGTTAAATCATGTGACCAGTAGAAAGCCTGCATGGCTAGTGACTCTGGAAAACCAGCAATCTCAGTGGCCTAGAAGTCAAAAAGTTTACTAAAAGCCCTGGGGCCTCATGTACAAAGACTTCTGTAGATTTCTTACTGAATCTTTGCCTAAGTGAATATCTGAAACAATGCATTTGCACCTGAAAATCTTAAATATATCACTCCACACATAAACAGGTGTTCATGCTGATTCATGTGGTATGTCCAATTTCACATGAAATTTATTGAACGTGCACTTTTTCATGCTAAGTCAGTATTGGTACATCTGAAAATGTTCGTGGGAAGTTACTTACAGTGCTTTTTTGTGCGCAAGTAAGTTTTGTACATGAGGCCCCTGGTGCCAATAATGATAATTAGGAATGTACATTTCTGAGTAAAAATCCCAGAGCCATTAAAGCATGGCGTACACTCTTGTAAGACACAGAACACTTAATAAGGGCACCTGTATTGAGGGGAGACGTTCCATCGGACCCTCCTACTGCATACAGGAAACCCCCCAGCACGGCGACTGCTACCCCTAGTCGCCGGGTGCTCATAGACGCCACTCGTGTCCACTTGTTCTCCTTGGGATCATATCTGTAGAAAAGACAGATGACAGGAGTCACTTAAGTTTCATAACCTCTCATCCGTGTACCTCAAGGCGAGTGCAAGGCTTTCCTGTTGTGTACATGCAATGATATCAATGCGGTTTGTTTGTTCTGTGGTTATAGATTGCAACAAATATAAGTCTCCAAAAAAGTTCACACACACACACACAACAGCTCTGACAAACCTAGCCATGAGTATTACCTGCATGCACACACACATGCACACTTTCACAATGACAAAATCACAAACTCACCAGGATTCATTGAAGCCTGGTGTACTCACCTCTCCACAATATTGAGACAAGAAACTCCATCTTGACCTCCGACAGCATACAGGTAGCCTCCCAGCACTGCTACACCCACACTGGTTCTGCAAGTACTTGTAGGGGCTACATCACTACTCCACTGGTTTGTCTTGGGGTCATACCTGTTGGCATGCAAACACACCATCACCATTTGGATTTCTAGATTTTACCACAGCAACCAGGGCTCTAAATTAACACCAGCCAACCGGTCAAATGCTGGTGAAATTTCAATTGGGCAGGTAGAAAAGACCAACTCACTAGCCACTTTGACTAATTAGTGAGTGTGTGTTGGATAGTAAGATTAACATCTACTAGCCATTTTTGGCTGGTGGTGAAAAAAAGTAAATTACGGGCCCTGATGGCAACTGTAGGTGATATTCCCCTGTGTTTCGCCATTTCTCCCCGCGCCTCTAGAGGGCGCTGAACCCAAAGAGACTGTTTGCAATGTACTACTGAAGTATGTTGGTTCCTGTTACCCCCTGCTGTTTTCCCTATAAAGAGTGCCGCACAGGTACCCCTCTCCCTCTGAAAACCCGCTCTTTGAAGAGGACAAGCCTCTGTAAGACTGTACCTATCCCGGATAAGAAGATTTCAACTGCGCAACCCTTTCCCTTCTCCTCGGACAAGACTTTCCCTCCAGTTTAGTTTGGCCGACTTAAACTCGTGAAAGACCCCCTTAGTCCGATCACAGCTGTAACCATCCCGCCTTGCAAGCAACACTGTAGGAACAGTGTTTTTCCCATGTTCGAGACCTGAACGTTTCTATCTTGAACATTTTTCCGTCGGACCGAGCCTCCCGGCTCTCGAGGACAAAAGAAGCAGACGACTTCAAGAATCCTCCCTGATCCAACCCAGACAGGAGTCTGTGTTGACCAGAACTTTTCCCCTGGAACCGAAAGCAGTGTCGCTGGCCGGCACAACCCGTTTCCCGTGGGACCCCTCTACAAAATCAGTAGGACACTTTTCATGGGCAAATGACTAGTTAATTCTGAGTAGAGTTTAGTAGATGTGTTTCTTTGAATCTAGCTCGAAGCTTTATTTCATGTGCACATGTGTTGTTCTTTAATTTCTTTAGACATTGTTTTGAACTTTTCTCTCTCTCTTGCTTAGTTAGTTTGCATGCTTCTAACTTCTACCTCGCATACTCCTTAACAACGTGAATCCCTTCTGTACGCCGCGATTATTTGTGTGAACCGCATTCGCAAGCGTTCATACAGTATCGTCCGTATTCGAAAGATTCTCTTTGCTAACGGGTTAGCTAAGGACAATCGCTAGTAGCCCCTGTGTAACAGCGGCCTGCTAGCCAAGACGCACGACACACACACCCACACACACACACGTTACACCCACATCTCTCTCTCTCTCTCTCCCTCTTGTATCTCCCTCTCTCTATCTCTCTCTCTGAGTGTTAGACTTGTAGATTTCTCCGGACCTTTTGGTACCTTTTCGGTACAACTTTGCACATAACTGATAATAGACTGTTCATTGAATAGCCTCCTTTGTCCGGACATTTCTGCTAGCTAACACTGCTGCTCAGCTGTAGCCACGCTGAATCTAATTGCTTTGAGTACACGAGTGTACAGCCATCTTTGTAGTGACAAACATTCAAGCTCGCCGTTTCATTCGTGCTCTATTCTCTCTCTTTTATTTCTTTTGTGCTCACATTCCATTCACATCATACCCGGAACTGTTAGTGTTAATTCCAGAACCTTTGATACATGTTTGTGCCCTTCACGGGACTTTTAATGCTTGAAAACCCCCGCCGGTTATTTGCTAAGTAGCTGCTAGCTACCCCATTGTTCTTGGTTCTGAGGCTAACGCTAATATCACCGTGTTGTTTACATTGCTATAGCAACCTAGCCCACGTGGTGGACGCCATCTTGCTACCATAGCAACCGGGGCTAACGCTCCTCCTTTGTTCACGCTCACGCACCTACACACACACACACACACATTTCCCCTACACGCACAATTCCCCTTTTATTTCTTTCTTGTTTTTATAATTGTGCCTTATTGTGTTAACCCATTGATCCGACTTTGAATGTAATGTTTTATTAGTTATCCTAGTAGTTAATAAAAGTAAATCATTTGATTGCATTTTGTTGTCCTTGTTGCTTTGTACAACCAACCAACCTATTATCAGAATTTTGCCTTCAGATCTACCTTTGTGCTTGCATGCCCAGCTGATCACAGTGAATAGGCCTTACTGTTCACTGTGCCCTGTTGAGTATCCCAGTACAAACTTGTTATTAATTCTGTGTTTAGCAATTTATTGTTGAATATTGTGATTGATAATCTTAAGGATTTTATGAGACGGTCCTTTAATTACCTTTAATTAATTGGTTTATTAATTATAATTAATTCATCATTAATTAAATTCCCAAACGAGATATTTTGCCTTCAATTCCTGGTATAGTCGCATTAGGAGTAAATCCAAACGCAACTACCCCTACACAACTATGAATGAAATCGCAACTGTTAACCGTCCGCTCACCTTTCCACACTGTTTAGGTATGAGGACCCATCATGGCCTCCGACTGCGTAGAGGAGGTCGTCCAGAACGCTGACCCCAACCCCACAACGCCGCTTGCTCATGGACGCCACCATGCGCCACTCGTGTGTCTGCGGGTCGTAACGCTCCACACTCGAGATGGCGTCCCCACTGCACCAACCACCCACTGCACAACAAAACATGACAAAAGATTTCAATGTAACACACTGCTGCAATGAATCAATGCCTGGTATCAGATTTAGTTGTAATATAGATGGAATGCATTTTGCCTTTTGAAGTACATTATTTTTCTGAATTAGGCAAACAGTGGCATTCACAAGATAACCACAAGTCCACGAGTTAACAAGTCACAATAAATGCCTTATCAGCTTGACATATGCAAATGCCAGGCTCAGACCTCTAAATCCAAACAAGCCTTCACAGCTCCAAACTTGCCTGCAAACAGCACTTCCCCACATCGTATGGGTTTGCGGGGCCGTGTGCGAGGCCCCTGCATGAGAGGACGCTCTTGAGGCAACAGGAGGTAGTTCTTAGCTTCATCCACCAAATCTCTGGAGGAAAAGAGAAAAATATCAAAGACTGTCACGTAAAATATCTCAAAAAGAAAAAAAAAGTTTGCATTGAGTAAAAGGACATCAAATAATACTAAAGCGACTTTGGGGTCTAATAGAAGAATATTAATAGAGAAACAGTGATATGCTAGAACAGTTTGATGACCGCTCTTGCTATTCTCTGAACATCGGAGTTTGCATTCAGAACAGCAACTGTCATCAGAACCCACCTGCATTCCTCGTCACTCTTAATGAGAGGGTCTGAGCCCACTGTTCCAACCAAGAACTTGGGACTGAGGAGAGGGAGACGCACATGTTGGAGAACCTGTTGCCATAGAGGAAAATAAGGCATCATCACTAATTCACTTTGCAGAATTCATGTTATACATTCACGCACACACGCATGCAAACGCACACACGGACGCGCACACACACACACACACACACACACACACACACATACCTGTGGCAGCTGCGGTCGTCGCTCCTGGATGCTGTATTTGACCCAAGCCATGACGGCGTTAAACACTTGCTCCTCACTGCGAACATTCAGCTCATCGCTGGAGATAATGTCTATGAGCTGATTGGCTGGCAGTAGCATGAACTCCTCACTTTCCATAACCTGGTGCAAACAGACACATGTAGAAAAGCAGATTGATCAATATTTTATTCAGGCAGTAAGGCAGAGCTACATGTCATTAGGTGACAGAATCCTGTACCTGTGAAGAAGTTGAACATAGTGCAAAGGAAGAGTGGGGGCAAATACCATCAGAGAAATGCAAGAAGCTCGTTGATGAATACAAAAATCTTTGGAGGCCGTCATTGCCGTCTAAGGGTGTGCAACCAAATATTTCTGCACATGCTCTTTTTCTTTTTTTTTATTTGAACTTACAAAATCCATTTGGGAAAAATATGTTTCTATTCCAAATATCTTTGGACCTCGAATTAAAAGGTCCAGGTGGTATAAGATGTGTATAATTCTATTTATTTCTGGATATATGGCACGACTGCACAACGACCCACAGCACTAACCATCTAGTGAAGTTTGCGGATGATACAACACTGGTGGGCCTCATCACCAAGGGCGATGAGACTCACTACAGAGAAGAAGTAGACCTGCTGGCCAGATGGTGCAAAGACAACAACCTCCTGCTGAATGTCAACAAGACCAAGGAGATTGTTGTCAACTTCCAAAGGGTCCAAAAACAACTGCCACCACTGACCATCGACGGCGATGCTGTGGAGAGAGTGAGCAGCACCAAGTTCCTTGGAGTGCACATCAGCGACGACCTCTCTTGGACCACCAACACTACATCACTGGCGAAGAAGGCCCATCAGCGTCTCTACTTCCTGCGCAAACTAAAGAAGGCAAGTGCTACACCCTCCATCATGACAACATTCTACAGAGGAACCATAGAGAGCGTCGTGTCCAACTGCATCACAGTGTGGGGAGGAAGCTGCACGGAGAAAAACAGGAAGACACTCCAGCGTGTTGTGAACACAGCGAAGAAGATCATTGGAGTACCACTCCCCTCCCTGCAGGACATTTACACCACACGCCTCACCCGGAAAGCACTGATGATCATCAAAGACACAAGCCACCCTGCACACAAACTGTTCAGCCTCCTGCCCTCTGGAAAGAGGTACAGGCGCCTCCGTTCCCGTACCACCAGGCTGGCGAGCAGCACAATGCACCAAGCGATCAAGATGCTGAACACTCAACCCACTCTCCCTCCACTGTCAGCCTCTAGCCAGCAAGGCCACTGACAACCCCCCCCATCCCCCACCACCATATCTGCGACTGAACATTCCACCTGCACTACTATACTTGTGACTGAACTTTCAACCTGCACTAACTCAAAACATGCACACACACACACACACACACACACACACACACACACACACACACACACAGCACTTTCTGCACTAAACCCAAACATACACACACTGACACACACACACACACACACACACACACACACACACACACACACAGACACACGAACACACACACAAGACGCACACCGCACCTTCTACCTGCACTAAACACATACACACACACACACACACACACACACACACACACACACACACACACACACACACACACACACACACACACACACACACACACACACACACACACACACACACACACACACACACACTGCTGCTGGTGTACTTGACAGACCTTTTTAATATTTATTTTTCTTCAAAATGCTACTATTACCATGTCAGAACGCTATAAAGGACTTTTTTTAGGAAAAGCACAAAAGCACAACAAATACCTCTTAATGTATGTCCTCTACAAGTCTTCTGTTGTCCAGTCTTGCACTTTAAATGTCTGTATGAGCACTGTCTTATGTCCATACTGTCTTAAGTCCATGTATAAGTACTGTCTATGTCTATACTGTCTATGTCCTTACCTAGATTAGTCTATGTCTGTATGGGAAAGCAAGAAATGTAATTTCAAATTCTTTGTATGACCAGTGCATGTAAAGAAATTGACAATAAAACCTACTTGACTTGACTTGATTTTGGAAATAAAATGTAGGCGTGTCAATATTAATAGGCGGCTCTGTGTTAACACAAGCGCGCGCACACAAACACGCAACAAAAGCAACCAAAGTGTAGTAGTAGTTTAACTCACTAAAAAAGTTGCGCCACCAAGACACATATGTCCGCTCATGACAAACTATAATGTCGGATTCTTTGTTAATGTGAGAACAATTTCCTCCACATACACAAAGTGTACACAAAATTTCCAATTCGTTATTAGCACACCGTTCCAGAGATCAGCTCCATTAAAGGCATTATCACCTGAGGTCAGTGCGGTCACTTTCAGTAGGGCCCTTGAGCATCAAACAGAATATCAAAATCCAGCATAAAAACCCTTTCCCATCCTGTGTCAACGCAGTGTTAAATAATGTACCTCAAACAGACCATTCCAAAAACACTTACTTTGCATGACGTTTTCATTTATTTTTCTGTGAACTTTATTCAGACTTGCAATGTGCATCGAATTTGGTTACAAAACAATGCTATGGCCCTTCTCTTTCAAGCTTTGATCATTTCCTCAAAAAGTGTTGGTAGAACGGCATGTAATAATCATGATACAGATCCAGTATTTATAGCAACAGTGAAGCAGAAGCTCTACCGGCAATGCAGGCAGAAATCCATTTTCATATGCAGCATATGAACTGCTACACATCACAAAAGTGCATGCATTATGGAAGTGGAATCTTTAAAACATTTCACAGTTTCTTGTCTCTTACTAATATTATTAAGGACACATGTTTCTTAAAGTGAGAGGCTCATGGTGCTCCGCCACCATAATTGCACACAAAAGACAGAAAGAGAACCTGACACCCCCAGAGATTTAGAATCAGATTCATTCCTTGGGGGTAAAAATAACAAGGCACTGCAGCGTCATCACGGAAACCCAAGAAGGGTCAGCAACACTGCTGCTGCCGCTGCTGTTGCTGGCAGCAAGAGCAGACACCCTGTATTCTGACAAGATCTGTCTTTATGGGCTGGAAGCGTGGCTAAAATTGGAGACAGTGGAGCATGCTCACACACACAGGGGGAACACCAGGGGGCCTAGCTCTAGACAACACCAGGGTAAACAAAGTACTCGGATAGACTAGCACTCAAGCTAGCTTAAAATGTGAAGCAGAAAACCCAAAGTAGAGCAAGACAGCTTTAAAAAATACATAGCCTAAATGACCTCAGAATATGAAAAGACAGGCAAAAGTGCATGAGTGTGTCTGTGCCTGTGCCTGTGCATGTGTGCGACTCACTCACCTCCTGGAAGTTGTGTTGGGTAAACTTGTCAGCGATGCGCAGCAGTTCGCGGCAGGAGTGCGTGTCTGCGAAGGCGCGGATGCCGAGGCAGTTGGAGGGGTCCAGCTGCCTCTTCAGGAACTCACAGCAGGCTTCCTGGATCTCCGCGAGCTGCAGCAAACACGCGGCCGGCAGAAGGGTCTGCACGTTGCCCTCCTCCACCGTCACCTGACAGCACACATCACAAACACATCACATCAGCTGCTGCTGCTGCTGCTTCCCAGACTCCACAGATGACGCAGGCAGTGGGGTTAGCTGAGAAACAAATTGCTATAAGAAAGGAATTGAAGTGAAAATCTAGACAAAACGCATTGATCACAGGGCCGGTGCTTTATGTTTTCAGTCAAACATAAAGAGTGGCTGTGTGACAGGGTGTACGTAATGAGCTCTGTGGCTGCTATAGCTACAAGGCTGCATGTGCGGTTAGAGGAGGAGATGGAAGTGAGGCATGGCAAAGTATCAGTTTCAAAGTGTCTAATAATCCGTTTCAGTGTTTCAAAGAAACATACAATGGAATCATATAATTCTATAAAATGCACATTATGTAGCACTACACACGTGACTGAGAACTCACGGTCACATTTTTTTGGCATACCCATCTGCAGCCCCCGCCCTCTCCTTGCCCACGCAAGACACAACTCGGCATGCAAGCAAGTAGACCTTACCACATAAGCCACAGACAAAACTTCCATGGTAAGCAAAACGAAGTTGAACACCTCACAGTTTTTACCTGTGACGTGTAGGCAAAGTCGATGAGCAGCTCCATGGCTCGCTCGTCAATGTCCCGAATGACGACCTCCGTCTGCCTACTCTCGGCCAGCTCCCCGGTGAACATGGCCCGGAAGTAGGGGCTGCAGGCCGAGAGGATGACCCGGTGTGCGTAGATCTTCTTAGCGCCGACCACTAGCACGACGTCGCATAGCTCTCTGTGCTTGCGGAGGAGGTTGATGACCTCCAGTGTCTGACGTGGGTGCTTGTCAGACACATAGGGCATCCGCGCGGGCTGGGGGACCCCCTCTGGCAGTTTATTGGGGTCACCGAGGGTGCAGCGACTGGTGATGTCCATTCCGGTGTTATCTGGGCGTGCACTGGTACCCCTGCGTCGGAGAGCGAGAGAGAGAGACTGTATTGGGCTGTGTATAGTTTTGTACTTATTAAGTAAATTCTTAATTTATAAGCCTATTTGTATCGCTACGATGTCTGCTCCTTGTATATACCCTTCATAAGTCACAAAATTAAGGTAGGTAAATTGTACTGAATCACACAATTTACTGTAATTTTGCACAACATGCTCAAAACTGCACAAGCAAATAGTGCATGGTGAACACACAAGCAAAAATTCCCTTACAGCAGTCCTGTATATATAGTAAGTATAGTACGTATAGTAATGACTTGACCTGACTCAACTTGTTTATAAAAGCTCACAAGCAGGCAAAAGACTTGACACCTTCTGTAAACTCAAAGGCACTCAAATTCTGACAAAATGATTGAATTGCGGTATGCGAATCAGGGTAGTGGTATGCAAATCAGGGTAGTGAAAAAGGTGCGAATTTCACAACATGGAAAACATCCAAGGCAAATATATATATATAGATTTATCATTCACAGCTGGTGGGGTTCAAAATTCAATGAAGTTTTAAAAGGTATCATTGGCACTTTTGAAAACAACTTTAAGCACATTAACATTATACTCGGATATTTATCTGCTCATAATTGTCCAGCTGTGCTTTCCATGGGGTATGCCGCAAAAAAGCCCTGATAAAGAAATGTTGTAAGTCTATTGTAGTCTAACATGGTCTGCATATTTAAATCTGCTCAGTAATCCAACACATTCCACACCAAGAATGTGTTGATAGTACAGAGAAAGGTCCACTGATTTAACACACTCTGAAGACTCAAACTGACTAAGATCATGAATAACAAACTGATTTTAAAACATCCTTGGATAAAACAGAGTACAGTAAACCCTAAGAATTTACATCTTGCACATACAAAAGGTCACATTGCCCTTAAATCTAATCATTACTTGATGAAAGAAAAGGTGGCTTACAGAGAGTTGAAGGGTAGCATGTTCACTCTGAATGATCATGAGACACAAATTGTAGAAAATTAGAGGTCTACAAAAAGCAGCAATGCATCTGTGTACTAAGCTGTGGAGCACTACATGTCATCCCTACACAGTTTAAAATGTGGGAAAAGTGTGTTTTTGGAGGCTGGTTATTTTCATGACACCAAGATCTTGACAGAAAATTCACATTCTGTGAAGTTTAATGGAGTGATGATCAAGTAGCTTAGCTTAACCATTTGGCCATACAGCTCTCCATTACAGCCATCTAAAGAATTAGCTAGCTTCATAAAGTTAATACAGGATGTTGATATAACACAAGATTAAACAATTTTAAAAAGTATATTTACCTGCGCATTGGCTTTTCGTGCAACCACAGAAAAAGCAACCCTTTGTGGTCTCTGCCGCGAATCTGTAAAACAAATGTATTAAATGGAACACCATTAACAAGGGCTCATTCATATTGTTAAAGACAAACAACTTGCTGTACTGACCAGAATGTTTACTTAGCAGCTACCTTCTCTACTGGTGCTATTCACCACCGACATTTATGAATCCACTGACGATTACTATGCCTGTACAGAAACAACCAAAGCTTCCAAGTAGCCAAGTTTGGCCAGAGATTTGCTTTATTCACTTGGAAGTTAGATATTGACATGTCTATAACGACTCTGCCTTTTCAGCCCGAGACATTCAAAGATGTGAACACTTCTATTGAGTCATAGCTCAATACCATAATATTAGCTGACATTTAAGGTTGCTTTTTTCAAAGGTTGCTTTTTTTGCAATAATAACTTCCGCCGCTCCGGTCGCTTCAGGTGTACAAGCACAGTTAAACTGCATTGCCAAAGAACATGCAAAGTGTCCTTATGCTTGCCAAATGTTAACATAGTTAACATAAATAACAATGTTGGCATTTAAATAGCATTGTTAGCATAACATAGTTATTACTCATGGTAACAACAAAAGGACAGATAAATAAAAGGACAGATGCCAGATCCCTGACACTTGGTTGGACGCATTCACAAAATATGTTTGTCAATGACATACAATGTGCGTCTTTCAATTATGTCTAACAGGCTGTGGCATCTCCGGCTATCTTAGTGTTGCTTCTTCTGACAGCAATGGCCGGTGAAATCTGCAGGCAAGACCAGGGAGGTATTGTATTTATAAAAATGTTAACTGGTCCAATGTGTATCTTTCTGACTCCCTTAACTGCCCAAAAATGTACAACTTCTTGCTGGTAGACTGGAGCATGAGACTATTGATTGACATGAAATGTAAGTTAGATGAAAATGTGATCGATCCATTCTATAACCCCCAAATGGGGATGTGGTGCAGAAATCTGTGTGTGATATTACACCGCTTATGCATAAGCTTAAGAAACGGTCAAAAAGGGTGCAAACATAAGCTTACACTACAAACTGTGCACACTACAAAATGGTATAGGCCTAATTGAAATGTGAGGACATCTAGATAACTTCAGTTTTTATTCTTTTGCCAGTAGGGAAGTACACCTGAGCAGCACAGTGTCCGAGATTAGGGTGCGAAACAAGTGGATAGCTTTCCAGACAGAAAGACAGAGAGACTAGATATTTTCATCGCTTCTCCATTTCTTAGTAGCCTTCTGATGGTCTATTTATCGGACTGTTTTAGGTAAGATTTCACTCTCATTTGAATGCATAGGAGAGATATCCCCAACCTGAAGTGTTAGTGATTGCAAATTATGCACAGCCACAGATAGCACACATAGGCCAATTTGTTTTCATTTTGGTCAGACCTTGTGGGGGGGCAGAGCCATGCCATCCAAGGGCTGCATCTGGCCCCAGGGCCTCAAATTGAATAGCCCTGGGCTAGAGAGATACGTCACAACACACTGCCTTTAAAAACTGCAAAAAATTCTGCATTTCAAATGTGTCAATGCAGCCATGACAATTTCTATGTCACCATAACATGATCTTAAATTGGCAAAATTAGTAGCCCTCAAGACGCCCAGTAAACTCTTAGGGAGGCACGGAACAGTACAGAGGTCATCACAACTATTAACATGATCAACTCATTCAAAGACAACAAACGTAGTGTTAGGCCGTCAGAAGAAAATGGGTCGAGGTAGAACTAGCTCTGGGGTCGATTCTTGCGGATGCACACAAACAACCTGAAGGACACGGTACGTCTTATAATGTCAAGGGCCGAAATAAAGTCTCCCTGATGTTTTTGACGCACCTTCACATTACATAACATCACCTACCTTGATATACTGTTGCAAGCAACAGCGCAGGGGTTGTAAGTAATGCTGTGATTATATTAAGCTTCTTGGTCGAACCAGTGTTTTCCGTCTACGACGACCACCAGTTTGCTCGTCGCTTGGTATTTCATGCTAAATCTAGATACAGTTTGCGTTAGCGGCTCAACGACGACGACATTATGCCCTGTTATACCCACTAAACTGACATGGTAACAGTGACATCTAAAATGATAATGGATCACATAGGAAATATTCAATTCAACAAGGATTATTTCTTTCTACAAAACACGCAATTAATGCACCGCTACTCGCTAGCTCGATTACCCATGTTTGCACTGGATTCGGAAGAGGTGGCTCCAACCTAGCCAGTTAGCCAGCTTACCGTCCCAGATAGGTTTGGTCACCAATATCTTTCCAACACAAAAAGTTAAATGTGGGTAAAATTACACGACAACGCATAATCGATACCTCATATATCCGTTGAAGTGAGAAATCATCCGAGTCACAGTGCCAGACGATGAAATTTCAAACGCGAAACGGAGAGGGTCAATTTGACTCCTTTCGACAGAAAAAACTCCAGCAGGATGTGTGCATGGGTAAACGCAGCCCCCCCTATCTATGTGTACAGTCGCTGCATATTGGTTCCGCTATTTACAGTGAATAATGACGGCCAGAGAGTTTGATAAGATAAAAGAGGTTTCCGTATTCCTGACCATTAAGCAACACAACACATATGAATCTGCCAAACATCTGTCATTGCATCTCTGGTTACAGCGCCCACTAAATTAAATTAGGGTCGTTGTGTTTGCCAGTGGTTGAGCTCTGACAGGTCAGTGTTTGCTCTAATCGCTACTCTCATTGGCTAATAACTAGATCAGAAGGCACCTGTAGGAACTGGTATCTATGGAAACAGAAAACATGGATCCCTCCATCACTGGCAGGCTGTCAACTGAAAGTTGTGGTGTTTCTATTTACGAGCTGGCATTGTCCGGCGATGTATTGGCAATACGATCTATTTTGGGAAGCGATAATGATAGAAATGAAGAAAATGTTTTGAAGAATGTATTATGGGAAAAGGACGAAATTGGGAGAAATGCACTGTTTGCGGCGAGTATGTTAGGGCGAAGTGATGTGATCCGAGAGCTTGTAAAACACGGTGCTGAAGTGAATTCATGGACTGTAAAAGGTATGCTAATATTTTTTTCTTCGTTTTCTTTTCTATCTTTTTTTATTTTTTATTTTTTTACCGAAAACTATTCCGATTATGCCAGATTATGGTGCAACTAGTAGCAGGTGCAAATAATAGCGTCACTTAGCTTAACTTAACCATTTGGAAAAGTAACATTTTGAGCAATATATCATTAGCACACGTAAGCATTAGTAAGTATAAGCATAAGTAAGCTTAATTTCCAAAATGTGCTAATTTTAACATGTTGAGCTTACAACAGAAAAGTAAAGTCAGTATAACTTAAAGGTGCACCGTGTAATATTTTAGTAGTTCATTTCCAGAATTCAAGCTGCCCATTCACAAATGTTACCTTTTTAACAAGCACTTACCAGCACCATTAAATTCGAAGTATTTGCATTTTGCATTTTACATACATGAAAAGGGGGATCTTCTCTATGGTCTGCCATTTGGAATTTCCAGAAATGGGAATTTTTAGCTGCAAAACTTACAGTCCTTTAGTCATACTAGTAAGTATTGGATTATTATTTGTTAAGCTTAATATCCATGAAAAGATCAAATTTGGCAATAGGCAGCACATTCAATGAGCAGCATAGTGTAGTTGCATATTACCTTCTCTGGCCACAATCTCTCATAATGTAACTTACCTTTAAATGACATATTTTTCCATTTCTGTGAAAGTATTGTGTTGCAAATGTGAGTACACCCCTCTGTTAAAAATCCATGGAGAGGATCATGATCTGCTTCAGTGTTCACAGTACATGTTCTCGTGCATGTTTATTTTTTGGTGATATTCATATTCCCACTGTTGACTGCATTCATGCAGCCCGAAACCATGTCTGCAGTGCACCAGTAAGCTTACCATGCTTGTCTGTAAGACACTTTTCTTTGTATTACTCACTTTGTTACCACCACCATGCAAGGATATGGGTTGCTGGAACCATGCCATTGTGGTCTAATGACACCAAGATGAACACATTTGTTTTAGATGGTGTCAAGCATGTGTGGTGGAAACACGTGACCAGTACATAGAAAAATGTGCCACATTCTTACAGTCAAGCATAGTGGTGGGACTGACATGGTTTTGGGCTGCATGAATGCAGTGAACGTTTGGAAGCTGAATTTCACTAAGAGAGGAGATTTGGTGTAGCCTGCTTCCTAACATGACTTTAATCTCTTGCCATTTTACAAGAAAAAAATGGGAGACATAAGTAATGTCTATGAGTTGTCAGGCTAGGCCTACATGCCGTCACATAACATCATTGAACTGAATAAATAATATTAACACACACACACACACACACACACACACACACACACACACACACACACACACACACACACACACACACACACACATGCACGTGCATACACACACACACACACACACACACACACACACACACACACACACACACACACACACACACACACACACACACACACACATACACACACACACACACAGTATTCTTTTCATATTTAAAATATGTTTATACCGTGATATGCAGCAAGATCAATAGTCCATTACTAATCCAGATCAGATCCAGATTACACCTTAAAAACAAAAGTTTTATGAAAAGTCAGGTATTTTGATTTTAAAGTATGTTTTATAAAGGAATAGCTGTAGATTTCCCCCCACTTGAGCGACTTTTGAAAAGAAATGAAATTGGGGAGAGAGACTAATCGCTGTAACTGGCTGAAGCAGTAGAAAATTATTGACTTGATCACGATGAGAAACAAATAAACTTTCAATGGATTTTTGTTTTGTTTTACACCATCCAGGTTATTCCCCACTGCATTATGCTGCCCTTTGGGGTCAACTTGATACGCTGGTAACTTTGGTGGAGCTTGGTGCTGACATTGAAGCAAGAAACTTTCGCGGAGAGCGAGCAAAGGAGGTTGCATCTCGCTATTCAAAAACGGACTGCATAGACTACCTGTCCTGGGCTGGTGAGTGAGAGAACTTTGAACATACTACATTACCACATCCTGTGCAAGTAGGTCCACGTTACACAATTCTATTAACGTCTGAATCTTTCTCAGAGGCCAAGCTGAGCTTGCAGTCGTATATAGCAATGGTTCGACACACCTTATCAGATTCAGACAAACTTCAAGGCAAACTGAACAAGGAGGACAAGGTAAATTAACTACTCCTACACCTAAATCCTAACCTAAACCTAAATCATTTTGCTCTAGTTTTTTTCCATTGCTGATACATATTTTTTTTTACCTTTATCGTTTCTAGAATATCTGTAATAACACATGCACATCAAAATCAGACTGGATGAACAATACCAAAAACGCAACCACGGAAGACTTCTGGGAGCAAAGAAAACATATTGAAGATGTCCTTTCCCCGATTCTAGCCAAGTTAACTCATCCAGGTACAATGTACAACATAGTTATCTAACACTAGGTTCATTTTGTATCATCATGACATAGTGTTACTTAACAGTTGGAAAAATGTCTTGGGAGTTGCCTAATACACTTCTGTTTTTAATATATTTTTTCCTTTCTTCTTTTTCTCAGCTGATGCTACATCAAAAGCAAGTAAATAGAGACAAAACAATCTATCTGTATTAATTTGAAGAGCCCATAATTGGTCGATGTTGATTGCCAGCCCAAATGATCTCCTCACTATCAGAAAAGGTACTTCCAATTGTGACCAGCAGGTGTCTCACTCGTATTATGGTTTCCGGCTCTGACGGTTTCCACAGCCGTACATAGATATCTACTGTATACAGCTCTGATGGTTTCACCAACAGGGCATTTTAGATGGTACTTCAAAAAAAAAAAAAAGAAGTCAATACTATATGTCAACATATGTGATTAAGATGTTTGTCTCATGGCTAAATGTGTTAATTGTGATCATATTTGTTCATAAATACTTGGACATTTGGTATTGTTTATAGGGCCACATGTAGCTTTTGTAATGTGTGTGTGTGTGTGTGTGTGTGTGTGTGTGTGTGTGTGTGTGTGTGTGTGTGTGTGTGTGTGTGTGTACGAGGGAGGGTTGTCATATTAAATACTTTGTAATGTGGGCTATAAAATAAAACATATGTTAGGTGAAGAAAATATTCTTGGACATGTAATGTGATGTTTTGGAATCTATGTGTATCTCTAATCTATCTATGTAAAATGGCAAGTAGTCCCATCTCACATTAAAATGAGGTATCAGATAACTGGGCCCGGCATGGGACTTAAAGAATAGGTGGCATCATGAAAAAAAAGAGCAATGGTTAAAAATATTGAAGCAACGTCTCAAAACGTCGGCCATGAGTTAATGATAGTGACATGGTGGACAGTGACCCAGAGCACATCCCAAAACGGGTGAAAAAAAGTGGCTAGAACAGGGATGGGTGACCTTTTTCATTCGAGAGGCCACTTCAAATTCATCCGAGGGCCGTAAAAAGTCCTCCGAGGGCAGTATTCTGAACACAAACCAGGATTTCCCCCTGCTCTTTCGGCCTATATTGAAGGCAGCCACCTTTAAAACAGACCCCACCTTCTCTAGGTCCCCTGAATATAAATTAATTGTATCGTAAATGTATTTTCTAAGTTTCCTTTACAAAATATGTCACATTTCATGTGAAGCTGCATAACATTAAAACTATATCAGAGGCCAGATAAAACGGTCTCAAGGCCCGCAAACGGCCCTCGAGACATGTTTCCCACCCCTGGGCTAGAAGATAATTGTTTGGTAGTTGCTATCACAGAGCACTGATCTAAATCCTATGGAGTTTTCACAAGCATAGCTGAAATGGCATGTGTGAGCTACATGCATGGCCCAGTGAGCTATACCAGTTTTGTCCAGAGGGCTGGGCCAAAATTCATTTAGTTAAAAGCTTGTAAAATAAAAATCTGTAACTTTTGACATAATACAGTTTAGAATATGACAATAAAGACATTCATTCAATCATTCATTCATTCAATCATTCATTCATTCATTCATTCATTATACCAAAAGTGTTCCTCACACAAAAATATGTGTAACACTTCTGAAAATACTAAATCAATGTCTAAAATTCTGTCTCTCTAATTCACCTGTCATTTGGCAAATCACTTGTTTAGTCAGAAAATGATTTTAATTCTACATACATAGCCTATAGTGGGAAACATTGCTCATGATTAAATGTAATTTTGTGATTAAAGTAGACGATCTGCTGGTTTGCTTGACATAGCCTGAACGTCAAATCCGCGAGGAATCGAAGTACTCTGGTATCCGCTCGTCTTCCCTGACTCCGTTGAATCGAGACTGTGGCATGTGATTGAGGTGGAAAACTGGTCTGGATTTTTAAATGTGAAGGGGCTGTTGTGCTGCTGCGCTGACCCTGTCGTCGGAGCAGGTAACATCATTCGGGGAAGGCGTCGGCAAGTTATGGACGCCTGTGAACCCAAGGATGGACTTGTGACAAACATCGGATAAGCAGATTTTTCATTCAGGGAACTTCCAAAAACTTCTGTCATTGATTTCAGTGGCTGGAGAGTACGGAGATTTGGAGTCTTTTGTGCAGTTGTCGCTACGTCGGGGGATCATCGGCTATGTATTGGAGCCACTGCCCACAGCTAGCGTTTGTATCTTTGAGTTAGCAGCAAAACAGGACATTACTCGTGTAACTTTACATCTACCACAGTTGTGTAACCATTTCAGTTCGCGTGCATGTGAACTCCTAACAGCTTTCGGCAACGGAGTATATTGTTTTGTTTTCCCTTTCCGATGCAGTGGGAAACATCTGGGTTGTAGTAAAGCCCACTTGAAATGATTCGCGTTTGCTGACCTTTACCAAGCGAGTTATTTAGCGAAAGATGGCTAAGTACATGGAAGTTATTATTCTTGTATGGTGTTGACAGTGCCACTGACCACTTTCTATATCTGTATAATTCTGATCCAAGACTGAAGTCAACACGTGTAGATATTAGATGCATCAAATGTGGTTGTTTTGATTCCTGTCGTACGACAAAGAAGATGGGATGCCCATGTATAGAAAAGGCGAATTTTGGACTGTTGTATGGTTTGCATTGAAATTGAAAGTGGTATTCATCCCTTCAAGGGAAGAAGAAAGGGACATTATTTTTTATCAACGATCTGTTGATTCATAACACTAGAATAATTATCAACCAATCGAGCTTTTCCACCTCCTCAAATTTTGTTGTGGGGAAGTGGACTCCGTAGAGATGGACGCGCTACCAGTACCTGGGCTTTACCGGGGAGGTGTATCTGGCATGGAGACTGACTCGACCGCTGGCGACATAGACCCTCAAGGAGGAATGATGTCTTTGGACCCTGTGGTGGACGGCATTTTGATGGATTCATTTATCCAGCAGCAGGGCTGGGTACGCGTACACGGTAAGCAGCATATAATTTTGTGCAGTATTTTCACGAAATGAAAGAGTTAAACACCATCCGCCTGGGTTGAAAGGTCAGCAGCCGTAAATGCGCCGAGCTTGAATACATCTATTGGAAGCGTGTTTGAAGCACAATTGGACTAGAGCTACAGACAGTTTCAACAATTTGAATTTCATATACTTCATGCACGTGCATATCAATCCAGACATCTGGCAATAGCGTTTTGGACAGGTAGGGAAATTCAGTAGGCCAAGTGATGGCAGAAATCAGACCCACACCGCCATCGGCTGTAAGTAGGAAGCATCCGTTCAATGTTGTGCCTGACCAAGACCTCTGGCCTTTCTTGGATAAATAATTCCCCTAATAATGATTATATTTGTTTCATGTTAGTATTGCCGATAACTAGTCTTAATCAATCTGTGTCTCCTTCCTAAACCAGTATTGTTGTTACACAATACGCACAACATAATAAACCCTTAACAGAGACGGATTTAAGTGGTCAGAGATGAGAAATGCGAATGCAAACAGTAGGATACTAAGACTTAACCATTGGCTGCGAATATCAGGCAATAATATCAGTCATTTTTGCTTTGTGATGGTGGGCACTCAGCCAATCATGTCTTGATTGATTGCGCCAGGAGAACAGCAGGCAGGCTCTGGAGCGAGTACACTCTTAAAAAGGCTGGGTCAAAAACAACCCAAATTGGGTTATTTTCTGACCCAGGCCCTGGTTCAGTATTGGGCCTACCCTTTGCCTGGGTTAAAATATTTTAACCCTCAGATTGGGTCATTCCTCTAAACCAACTAAATGGGTCATTCTGACCAAATTGCTGTGTTAAAAGAACCCATTACATGGGTCAGACCTACTACCACATTATTGGGTCATATTGACTTCTTTGTTGGGTTCATATTTTAACCCAATATTGGGTATTTGAATTGCAAGGAGGAATTACAAAAAAACAATTATGACTTTACATTAGTACATTAAGGTGAAATATACCAGAATTGTTTACCAATACAATTGAGATCAATTTAAAAAACAAAATACAAGAATGCATAATATTTCAGATCTCTTTTTTTTATTGCTGAACAATGTAGATAATTAACAATACATTTCATAAAAGTATACTATAAAGATGCAAATCACAGCAGTGTAGCATTAACACATCATAGCATTGAAGCAATAAAACCTTAATTGAATTTACATGCATCTTTTTAGCCTCTTTGCAAAGATGGGTTATCAGCAAGACTGATCACTCATGACCGAAAAGACTCAACTACATCACAGCAACATTGCTATGACATTACCAAGAGCTTTAAGTAACAGGTTAAAACTCAGTCATTACAATATTGGTGACAGTAAAGTTAAAACATAGGGTCTGCTAAAAGGGGTTAAAGGAAATGGTTCTGTTTTACCAATGTACCATTTCAGTGACACTGTACAATTATAGAAATTCAAAAATTTAGTTTCACCTTACCTTTTGTATGGGACTCACTAGAACGACGCCCTTTCGTGACTTACCGCTTACGTCATACGACCCTAAACCTAATCCTAACCCTAACCTTAACCCTAAACCTAACCCTAAACCTAACCCTAACCTTAACCCTAACCCTAACCTTAACCCTAAACCTAACCCTAACCCAGGGGTGTCAAACTCATTTTGGTCCGGGGGCCGCATACAACCCATGTGGACCTCAAGCGGGCCGCATTAGTAACATCATCGCAAAAAAAGAAAACGTAAAGTAGAGGATTAGTGTTCAGTACTATCACGTTTTAAGTGTGTTGAATATGTAGAAAGCAATGCAATACTGATAATCCTATGCAAAATTTCCTTGACTTCATTGATTCATTGGCAACTGTCAATTAATTAAATATGGGACCGTTAATTTTGTTAGGGGGTCTGGGGGTTTTCCCCCCGAACATTTTGTATTTCTTATATGTAATTTCCTGCATTTTCACGCATTCTAACATCCCGTTTCCAGTTTGAGCTTAATAGGAACCAATACAAATCCAATTATATTTATTATTTAATTACAACCAATACCAATACAATACGAATAAGAAGTATTAACATTTTATCTCTATATATGAGGTCTATAATATATGAGCTTCATCAAATGCCTGTTACAGTACAAATTCACTATTTATAATAGAAGTGTGATGTGCACTTTACTACATATATACAGTGTAACAGAGGGACCATTGGGTTAATGTCATGCTGGTTTCGATTTTGCCCCGAGGGCCGTAATTGCGCATTTCGGTTATTTCATTAAAAAAAAAAAAAGTTTAAAAAAAAAAAAAAAAAATTTTTTTTTTAAATTTTTTTTTACATCCGGGCCGGATGGAACCCTCTGGCGGGCCGGATGCGGCCCGCGGGCCGTATGTTTGACACCCCTGCTCTAACCTTAAATCGCTTGTTTGAAATGTTTGATTACCATGTGAGGTCACGAGAGGGCGTCAAACTAGTGAGTCTCCCTTTTGTATAGCACACTGTAAAACAGCACATTAAAATGTTTAACCCCTTTGCGAAGAGCCCATGTGCTTTGCACAGAGAATATGTTGCTTTTTAGCTATGAGTAAACAGACCCGCCAGCAGGTCCATCTGCACAAACAGGCTTCTCACCGTACTTTTTGTTAATTACAAACTTTACAGTGCATCCATAACTGCGCTAACAGAGTGGAGTGAACTTAATTGTCCCCAGGTTGAAATTTGTCTTGGTCTCTACAGTCACTACATTCCATACAGTACTTACATAACCAGCATATAACAGAACATAAATAAAAAAACATTGAAAAAACATAGAAAACGTTAAAATAAAAAAAACATCACAAGTGTGCACTACATGTCCATGGCAGGTCCATCTGTCATTAACAAACAAGGTATTCCCTGATGGGTGGTTATCCAAATAATACATTTCAAACACAGCATGTATCCAGTCCAAAAGAACTGACAGGGATGTCACAATTATATTGACAGTTTGTACCTCAGGACCTTGTCTCGTGATCTGGTTTGATTGACATCACTACCCTTTCAAGGATTTAAAGTAGCTGGCTTGTAGATATTAAGGTTCACGTAGTAGATGACCTCCCAAAAGCACGGTGAAGCTGCAGGTTGCATATCCCTCATGGCAGCTCTTGGCATCTCACCACAAGTCTTGAAAAAGCAAAACAAAAGAAAAGTGTAAATGATTAGGCCAAGACATGGCTTTTCCATCTCAGTCATCATAAATATGGTTTAGGTAAATTATATTGTTCTGTATATCTCCTTTACACTTTGTATTTACTTGTGATGTGGGCTTGATTATGTCCTCTTTTGAAAGTCGCTTTGGTTATAAAGCGTCTGCCAAATGCAATGTAATGTAATAATGTAATGTAATGTAATATATATATATACACACACACACACACACACACACACACACACACAGGTATATAAAATGTTATTTCTGACTTGACTGCACCGGAATGACTGTGCCTACCGGTGCCCAAAGAGGAAGACAAAAAGAAAGACAACAAGTTTGAGAGTTTGGCAAAATAATAGACAGAACATACAGTAAACTGTAGCAAAATTGTCTGAAGTGACACCACACAGTAGGCATTCCATACACATTCACAGAACCAAAGAACAATATCAGGCCTCATTGTGTGTGTGTGTGTGAGTGTGTGTGTGCATTAACGCCTGCTGTTGTGCATTGATATAAAAAAAACGTACTTCATACATGCTGATGATATCCAAGAGCTTCTTGAATAAGTAGTGTGGCCGCCGACCCAGCTGAGCAGCATTCTTCTCCTTTTACTTGTGTCCTACAGCCAAAAAATAAGCAGTTATTGTGATTTTATTGTTAAAGTAATAGGCCTACAATACAGTTGACATACACATTTATCCTGAACTGCGTTGTTGGGTCCTGACAAACCAGTGGTAGTGAGAATATAATTGGATGTTGAAACTAGTAGGGATTTTCCTTTAAAGGGACACTGTGCAGGAAATGGTCAAAAAAGGTACGGCAACTATGCTGCTCATTGAAACTGGGCTGCCTATTGCCAAATTTGATCTTTGCATGAAAGTTTACTAAGTAATAAACAAATATTTTCTAGCATGGTCCAAGTAGTCATTTTTGCAGCTAAAAATGGCTAATTTTGGAAATTCAAAATGGCGGACCATGGAGAAGATCCCCCTTTTCATGTATGAAAAGTGCAATTTTTCAATTCATAATGAATGCTTAGAATTTGATGGTGGTGGTAAGCATTAATGAAAAAGGTAACATAAGTGAATGGGCAGCATGAATTCTGGAAATAAACAACTAAAAATCTCACACAGTGTCCCTTTAAGGTTGTGTGTGTTTATCTGTTGTGTGGTGTAGAGTGGGGTGTCCATGCGCATGTTTTGTACGTGCGTGTGTGTGTGTGTGTGTGTGTGTGCATGTGTGTATGAGCATATGTGTGGTGTGTGTGTGTGGTGTGTGTGTGTGTGTGCGTGTGCGTGCACGCATGGGCTGTTATGCATGACATAAAAAGATCTTACTTCCTACATCCTGATGTTTGAGGACTCCTCGGATAAATAGTGTCACAGACCCAGCAGAGCAGAAGTAATCTTCTTTCATTTGTGTCCTACAGCAGAAAAAGAATGAATAACTATGAGTAATTGGGATTTTACTGTGAAATATATAGTACAACTGGTACCCATGTTTACAATTCTTGGATCATACACTCACATTTCAGTGCCGCGTTCTTCCCTCGATGCAGACACAGCTCCGTACACATTAAGCGGTTTTGGTGCCAGGTCATCACGTCCATCGAGGAACGGACTACCGGAATGACTGTGCCTGCCGGTGCCCAAAGAGGAAGACAAAAAGACAGACAACAAGTTTGAGAGTTTGGCAGACAGATAGACAGAACATACAGTAAACCGTAGCAAAATTGTCTGAAGTGACACCAGACAGTAGGCATTCCATACACATTCACAGCATCAAAGAACAATATCAGGCCAGCTCTCATTGTTAGTTAGGGTGCATCAGTTGCCCCCTATGAAAAGATATCACCTTGGCCCTATAGTAAAAATGTTCTACACCCAGTAAAAACACACTGTGTAAAATGTGTGAAATTTGGATGAAGTCTACCGGGGCCACCAGCCCCATGAAAATAGAAAATAATGGTGATAGTCAGAATCTTGGAATAGAAATGGACATTTTGCTGCATAAAGCTACCCAATAAAAACATATTGTCTTGGATGTGTGATAAAAATGTTCTATGCACAGTAAAATCACTCTGTAAAATATGTTGAAATTTAGATGAATCCTACCGGGTCCACCAGGCCCATGAAAATACAAAATAATGGTGATGGTGATGGGCAACCTGGATTCCAAAGCTGAAGTCCAGTGCCACATATTCCAAATGACATACCTAGTGTTACCTTTCCAGTTAGGGCATTTGGACAGGTAAAACCAGGTAATTTGAAATCTGTGGCACTGGATTGTAGCTTTTGAATCTAGGTCTGCCATTGTCTTAGGTGCTGTTTCCACGTAGCAGGATATTTTTTTAGCAGGGTATTTTTTTCTCCTGCTACGTGGAAACGCAACATGTGGATAAAAAAAATCCTCCATTGTAACAAATGCGTTTCAGACCCCTAAACAGGATATTTTTTTCTCCTGCTATTTTTTTCTCCTGCACCTGGATTTTTAAATATCTGCTACGTGGAAACGGAAGGCCAAAACCAATGCAAAACCAATACAAGCAGGAGAAAAAAATATCCACATATAAAAATATCCAGCTACGTGGAAACGGCACCTTAAAACAGAGGTGGACAAAACCGCGTGACACATTTGCCCCAGCCAATATAATGAACCAGCTGAGCCTAATTACCACTTAAGCCAGGTTGATGAGGTAATTAGTGAAATCACCTGTATTGGGAGCACAAACAGAAGGAATATCTAAGCAGGTTGTGTATTCAGTCGATCCACTTACACAGACTTCAGCCTCAGGACAGACTGATGGTCAAATTTTGCAACACAATATCAATTCCTTGCTGCCTTGGACCACTGCTAGTATCAAGCAAGAGATTGCAAAGCTGCATGACTGTTATATTTGTGTGTTTCACCTGTGGGCCTACAATTCATGGAGGAACATCTGTACTAAAGCTGTGAATGTGCCTTGGAATGCCTAGGCTACAAGGCAGTCAATACAACTGTATTGAAGAGTGCCATTACTTCTTTATCCCATCGCCTGTGGTAGTATTTCACTTTACTCCATCAGATGAGTACCATAACTTACCTGAGAGGCCCTTGGCAATGGACTCTGGACCTGGTGATACCCATGACATACCTAGAAGCCACTTAAGTACAGGCTTTGGGGAGCCACTCTTTCCAACATCACATACAGTTGCATTGTATGTATTCTATTGAACTACTGCAGGGTTTCTTGAAAAAACACAAGTCATTCCAAGGAGCATTCACAGCTTTAGTACAGATGTTCCACCAGGTATTAACAGCTACCTGTACAATCCTGTAGGCCCACAGGTGAAGCACACAAAAGTCATACAACTTCGCAATCTCTTGCTTGATACTGGCAGTGGGTCAGCTGGTTCATTATATTGGCTATATTTGGAATATGTGGCACTGGACTTTGGAATCCAGGTTGTCCATCACTATCACCATTGTTTTGTATTTTCATGGGCCTGGTGGACCCAGTAGAATTAATCTAAATTTCAACACATTTTCCACAGAGTGATTTTACTGTGCATAGAACATGTTTTTATCACACAGCTGAGGCAATATGTTTTTATTGGGTAGCTTTATGCAGCAAAATCTCCATTTCTATTCAGGGCTGGACTGAGCGATAAATAGGGCCCGGGCACTTTTGGATTTAAGGGAGCCCCCTCATTATTATTAGTGGCGGAGAACTGACTCACCGGTGGGCCCTGCACCCTCATGGGCCCCTATTTTCAGTAATGTAAAAAAAAAAAAAAATGGGGGCCCACGAGGGTGCGGAGCTCACCGGGAAATGCCCGCCATGCCAGATGGCCAGTCCAGTCCAGATTTTGACTATCACCATTATTTTCTATTTTCATGGGGCGGGTGGCCCCGGTAGACTTCATCCAAATTTCAACATATTTTACACAGAGTGATGTTACTGTGCATAGAACATTTTTATCACACAGCCGAGACAATATGTTTTTATTGGGTAGCTTTATGCAGCAAAATGTCCATTTCTATTCCAAGATTTTGACTATCACCATTATTTTCTATTTTCATGGGGCTGGTGGCCCCGGTAGACTTCATCCAAATTTCAAAATATTTTACACAGTGTGTTTTTACTGGGTGTAGAACATTTTTACTATAGGGCCAAGGCGATATCTTTTCATAGGGGGCAACTGATGCACCCTATTGTTAGTGTGTGTGTGTGCGCGTGTGCGAGCGCATTCACGCCTGCTGTTGTGCATGACATTAAAAACTTACTTCATACATGCCAATGATATCCAAGGGCTTCTTGAATAAGTAGTGTGGCCGACGCCGACCCAGCTGAGCAGCATTCTTCTCCTCTTACTTGTGCCCTACAGCTGAAAAATAAGCAGTTGTTGTGATTTTATTGTTCAAGTAATAAGCCTACAATACAGTTGATACACATTTATCCTGAACTCACTGACTTACATCTCTCAGACAATCCAAATCGGTTTTCATCGGTTTACTTCTTCAGTGACTTAGTTCCAGTTTCCTACACACCCAGCTGTCTTGGTAACCGGTCAGAGGAGAGAAGTCCACCTTATCCAGAGCAGAAGAGATAAAAAAAGACATAACGTTTCAGAGCTTTGCAGACACACCTTCAAACAGACAACAGACAACCTTAAATAAATGTATGAAAGGCTTTTGTCTCACTACTACACACAACTTTACATTTTTCATTTACATAAACAAAAATATAAACCAACCAGTCCCTTCGTAAATACTGCACAGAGTACAATATCACACACTCACACTAGAACTAAGTTACACACGCACGATTTCATGCAAAGCATGTTGAAGTAGCTGTTGCCTATAGCCACAAATTTCTTTAAACCAGGAAACTTCCCTGTAGCAACACATCCCTGCTCGTGAATGAAAGAAATTGGATAACTATTCCCTCCGCATTTAAGTAATTTTGGAACACAACGACTGGTGAATGTAAACACGTTTTCCACGCGTACCCTTCATCCGCATTTATCAAACAGCTACGTAGTAGAGCTAGAATCTACTCTAATCAAGCAAGCAAAGCACTTACGAGATAAGAAACGCCAGTTGACACACAAACAATAAACAATTGTCGCGACAACATTTTCTTGCACAGGCAAGCTGCCCAAACACACGATGCGACTTACCACACCTAACATACCGGTAATATTTAATGCGCGAGCTATCCCTCCCTCTGCCTTTATCAGAGTTCGGACTTGTGAAAGGTGCAAGTCGCAGTGAGCTCGGCCTCGGAAGAACATCGCAGGAGTCAGGAGAAGTCACACAACACAAGCACTTGCTCTCATAAAACTAGTTCTAGTTGACACAGAAAAAGAAGAAAGCCCGTCGACTCCCCTACAGTATGTAGAACTAACATGACACTTGTGGAAACCGAAGACAGCCTTCAGATGCCAGCTTGCGGCCCCCAAACGAAAATGCTGTCGTTATGAACAGAATTCTAGGTTGAGTGGAGCCAGGTAGCGGCTAGATATAGTTAGCTAATTTCTCAGATTTGTGTCAGTTGCGTCCTGCATTAGGCTAGTAGTATCACAGCCCGTATAGAAAGTATATCGCCTCACTGTGTACTGAACCTCAATTTATCGTCGAGTAGACACACTTAGCCCTCTACCTAAAAAGAATCTGCCCAACCACTGACAGCCAACCATCCGTTATAAGCTAGAACTATGCTAAATAGCAACCAAATGAATCCCAGAAGGGCTAACATTATGACTTACCGTAGTGTCTTGGTTATTAGCTAACTAACCACTGTTGACAGAACCTGGACGAACATACTACTTTCCAATGAAATGTAGCAAATATATCCCCAAATCCACCACAGGATAGCAAACCGCTGCAGTTATGACAAAGTGCTTATTCATTTGCTCCCCTTAAAAGATTAGTTACCGTTTCCTCCTATTAGGCCTACTCGAAATGGGTATAGCTTTCTATGAAATGTGCCACAAACAGGAACTCACGGCTGACGCATATTTACACCGCGAAAAGCAATATGGCAAGTTTATATGTAATAAAAGGCGCACACTTACCTAAACAATGCTTTCACATGCCATCCGGTGTCCTTTCTTCTGGACGTTGGTAGTCTACTAGCCGTTTTGGCAATGGCGTCCGGGCAGTAAAATTCAAAATTCAAATATCTTGACAAGATTACAGGGTTGAAATGACCCAGGGCCTGGGTGCTGATGTGGGTTTAGCGAATAACCCAGGTAATGGGTACGGAAAATGACCCAATGTGGGTTATATTTAACCCATTTTTCATAGAAAAGCAATTGACCCAGGGGTTTAGTCAAAGTAATAACCCAGCTCTTTTTAGAGTGTAGCCTACCAAAAGTAAACAGTTCCACTCGGATGCCAAATTCTGTTCCAATTGAAGTATGACGCGTAAAAGGATGTCACAGACATTTTTCGAACAGGTCTTAACTTCCTTTGCTGACACTTTTTTGTTTTACACGATGCTCAGGGTTTGCGGGCATATTTTTTATTTCATTATTTTACTCATAGACTAATAACAACAACAATGATAATAATAGGTTATGATCCTAATTCTACTTGTACATCATTCACTACCCATCTAGTCACTGTCCTAATTAAACGTGTTTTAATCACTTATAGAAATAACCCACATGAGTCAGTGAGTCGGATTATAGTTCACAGCATCAATGGTATTCAGTGTTTTCCGTTTGCTGTCATCATGTGGATCTCTGTACACTGCTTAGGTCCTATTGGACTAATTCTCAAGGCACCCTGTTATGCTAGTTATTGGAAGTAAAGGGGAAGTAGTGCAAATTGTTGATGCCAAAATATCACAAGCTGTTACACCTCTGTTCAACCTTCATCTGTGAAACTTTTCCTGAAAGGGTACCCTTGATTACTGCCTCATGTGAAATTGGGGAAGACTTGCTGTCTGTGCTGGTTAATCTTGGTAGAACAGCATGCAAATACCAGAGAGAAAAGAGGCTCATACACTCTGAGTAGAGAGGCTGTCATCATAGCTAACCCCTCACCAGTGCCAAGGCTAGTACAAGTCGAACCTTTTGGAGGGAGGTGAATAGGCTTTCTCCTGGTAAAACGCCAAGGCTGGATCTCACAAGGGCTTTGCGACTCATTTTCCAGGGATGACGTCATGTTGTTATGCCAGTTTAGTCATGACTATTTCTGGTTATTAGTAGTTTCTTGGGAAAGTGACCGGTGAGGGGAAGAGGCCTGGGACCTGCTGATTTTAAGGGCAGTGATTGTTCTGTTAAAAAAGACCTAAAATGATCATGTTTGTGCATGTGCTGGTATCGCTTTCCTCCCTCTGGGTCGGAAGAGTGTTCCCTTATGGCAGCATGGTGATCGACACGGGCTGGAGGAAGAGAGGTGAAGGAGGAAACTGCTTTCCTTTTGTGAACTGGTGTATTTTGGGTGATGCCTGTGGTTGTGCTGGCCTATTGTAAATCACTAAAGAAAGGCCCTTGGCTGAATGATATGACCCTGTCTCCTGGCCGTGGGTGTGGGACAGTTTTGACAGTATGTGTCAGGGTTGGTTTCAGCCAAAACACAAGCTCATCCCTCTTGCCGCTGATCCTATTGGGCTCAGGCTGTGAGTGCTGTTTGGACTGCTTGCGCCGTGGTTGGAGTGGACGGTGGATCAGGGTATTGGAGGTTTTGTAAGGTGGGGGTGGGGGTGGGCACACTGCTGGAAGATAGGCTGCTAAGCAGTGGGGGAGAGCAGGCTGGAGAGGCAGCAGTGAATGGTTGAATTGTATTTGCAGACAGCTCCAGCCCTGTCTCAGGATGTGTAACCCCCCCTCCCCTCCACACACACACACACACACACACACACACACACACACACACACACACACACACACACACACACACACACACACACACACACACACACACACACACACTTTTCCTCTCCGTAGCCCAGCCCAGGCCAGCCCACCCCATGCCCGCTCCCTGCTCAGTGTGCTGCCGGCCGGGAGGGCGAAACAGCCATTGTGATGTAAGCAGACCAATCGGAGGATGACCTCAGTGGCCAGGATTTTGAATTCCAGAGCAGCAGGCACCAGTTAGTGCATCACTGCGTTCCAGTGCTAAAATAACTCTACACGGATGCCGGCCGGCCGGCTGGCTCTCCTGTATGTCCTCAGCCATTCTTCTTCACAGGGCTGCTGTTGAAACAATGCTAAATATCTTCCAGTGATCTTTTCAGTTACGTAATTGTCACAGCGTTCCTTTTAAAGTCATTTAAGAGGAAGAGACATTTTACAGATAAAAGTTTATCATTGTCTACATCAGAACATGAAACAACAAAGGAAACGGAGAAAAATGTGCCTGCTTCACTTTCAGACGGACATGGTGAGGTCCTTGTCCTTGTCCTATATTAAGAGATGCTCCACTAGAAGGGCATGACATTTTGGGTGGCAGAAGCCTATCATAGTGGCTTCAAAGACCGGTTGTCATGGATGCATATTGAAAAGGCACACGGACACCAGGGAGGTGCAGTTGGTTCCAGTTTCTTTGACACATGAGATGCTTCAAGTAGATTTATTTGTGTTTTTTTCACCTCAAATCAATTCCTAGGTCGCATCAAATAGACATTACCATTCATGTGAATGACCAAATTTGCCTTGAATCCTAAAATCGACAAAGCAATCGTTCTTGTTATGGGCAGCCAGCCTGATAACAAACACCTTTCACTTTGACTAGGTACGTCCCCTGAAAAGATAAAAGATTTTGAAATCTGTTTAGTTCATATAATATTTTATTTTAAACTGCTCAACATAGTCCTAAGGATGATAGTCTCGTGTCTCTGATAACGGTGAAGCCCCCACCCACCTTGAAATGTTCTGTGGGAAATACTGAAACCCTTTACCTTCACCGAGTGTCGTAGAAAGAGAGACATGTTCCTGATTGTAAAACTGAAACGGTACAGTTTCTATGGTCTGTCACCAAACCAACTGTTTTTTTTGACCAATGAGAAGCACATCTTTTAGATTTTCACGTAATCTTGGCTCAGCCGTGCCATTGAATATGTGGCCTACTTCTAACTCAGGCAAGCAGTTCCAGGTGAAGCCTCCAGACTGGTAATCTGAGTCTGTGAGGGAGAAGGAGTGAATGGAATCAATTATACAGAAATCCACTGCCGTCACAAGCTCTTCACATGCCCCACTTCCTGTTTGCATTGCTCCCCTCATGGGCCGGGATCAAACACGGTCCTGTTAAAAGCTCAGTGTGCATGAAAGAAAGTACCTCATACACTCGGTAAGCAGTGTTTTGTGGAAGTATGACATGTGTCAAGCAATCCTGTCAACTGTATGTTAGATCTGTCTCAAGCCTGGTTGCCATCTCGCTGTGTGTGTTCCTTGACTTCTCTGCAAATGAGAGCAGGTATTTGAGCTCTCTCTTTCTGCCTGCTTTTCGGATGGAGTCTAATTGACTGGGATTCCAGGCGTTACCTGAAAACAAAGGAAGGACCCTTTCCTGTTTTGAATGCTGTCGCTGGTCTTTCCTGGACGATGTGTTTTCTTCGTCTTCTTCCCCTCTCCTTGCCAAATGGTTAGGATAATAGGTTTTGGAGCTGGGTTAGAGCTGATAGACAACTGTTACCCAGCTCTAAAATATATTCTCTAAATGAATCTACCGGTAAACTAATATAACCCGGTGCGATTTGTTGGAAAACCAGAAGGGGGGATATGTTTCAGATTTTAAGCAATATCAATGGAATTGCATTAAACTGTGATTAAAATCATGAAGAGACAGTGGCAATATCAAAACCAGAATGGGGGACAATCCCTCCCACCCCCCCTTACAATCGCACCCAGAATATAATTATTTGAAAAATTAAGAAGCTGATATGGACATCTATTATAGAACTGCTTTCAACCATATCAGCGTCTTAATCTTCAAATTAGGTATGTGAATATGAGATTTTACAGCCCTCTTCACTATGTGTGTGGGCAGCGTAGTTACTTAAATGGTTACTCCGTTTTTTCCTCCTAAGTTTGAGCTTTTCACAGTCCTTGTGTGGTTCAAGTCAAGGTTGGTGAGCTCTTTGACACAAATGCCATAGAAGCTTAGGTTTTACTATGGATAAACGACTTTGGTTTCAAAATTGATTTCCTATTGTCTGAATGCATCAGAAGAAATGGAATACCGGTACCTCTCCAGTCTCACAGAGTTTTTATGAATTCGTCAAAGCTCTCTTCCACCCCCTCCACCACCACCACCACCACCACATCCCATGCCCTGGGGCTATAGCTGCTCCTCTCCTTAGCCATCATGGTTATGCCTCAGGTCCAGTGACTGCCTCATGTATAATCATGAAAGTTGTGTATGTGTCTTAGTTACTCACAGTGGTACTGGTGGTTTGCACATTAATTATTGCAAATTGCAAATTAAACCTAATCAGATCAGTGTACTTATAGGCCCATCTGGCATTCATAGATGCCTTGTGCTGTGTATGTAATTTGGGATGCAATTTGGGAAAGGAGAGCAATTTATTGTGGGCGTGGTGTTGTGGATGCTAACTAGCAGATCAGCAGGCGATATGAGAGGATCACCTGCTGTAAGCCTGAAAGCGAACATCTGTTAACTGTGGACAGACTCGCCTTGATCTACACTGATTCTTGAGAATGTGACTAAAACAGTTAAAAAAAAATTAAGTAATACAATCTTGTGTGTTATTGGCTTTGTTTCTAAAGTCATGCAGACAGTGTGGACAGTAATTTTCCACCTGCCCAATCTGATTCTCCATCACTGATGAACGACGATGGCAGAATCAAAAGAGAGCAGGTAGGAAAGGCACTCAGGAGTGGCTGACCATAGTTTCAGATTTCACTGATGCACATGTGACACCGGAGACATTTAATCACGTTAGACAGGAAGAGAAGCTTCACTTGCGGTCAGAGGAGAGAAGTAGACCTGCATGGTGGACCCGTTTCCATTTTTGTTCTTTTTGCAGCTCAGCATTTTAGTCAGCAGTACAAACAAGTGGATGAAATTATTTGATTTCTCTTACCTCCTGTCTCCAGACCAAGAGCATTCAAGGAGACCTGTTTTTCTGTTGTTGAGTACGGATTTCAGGGCATTTCCCCCTGTTCCTGGCATTCTGCTTCTTTGCTTGGACAGGGTTCAGCAAAAGGTCTTTAAAGCATCTTGCACAAGCATGCACAAACTCCCTCTTCATCTCTGTCAAACAACCATGCATGCAACGCAACGCACACACACACACACACACACACACACACACACACACACACACGTACACGTACACACGTACACGTACACACACACACACACACACACACACACACACACACACACACACACACACACACACACACACACACACACACACACACACACACACACACACACACACACACACACACACTTTCTCTCACTCTCCTGCACAAATATAATACAAATGCAGTGACTCCACTTGCAGAGTAGTCAATAAGGAGATTGCAGTTTGAGATAAAACTTGTGGGGAGGGGGTGAGCCCTGAATATTTCAGACTCTCAGAACCAGCTTTAGCAGTCTGGTTGAGAATGTGTCAGAACGTGTGTATTAATTGGTAATGACATGACCCTCAATAGTAGCTCGGTTTTGCACTTATTCCGGTTAATGTTGCCAAGTAACAACAGTTACCATAACTACACGATTGCTGTGCCTATAATAGTCTGATGCTGAATGCACGATATTAGCTTGGTTTTGCACTTATTTTGGTTAATGTTGCCAAGTAACAACAAAGTTACTATATAACTACAAGTTTGCTTTGCCTATAATACCGGTAGTCTGATACTGAATACATGAGACGCAGTTTTGTCGTGTAGGTCAATGCCTTCCATCCGTTTTTTTTTTTTAATTGTTCCACCGAGTTGTGTGTCCTGTGAAAGAAGACAAAAGGCTGTTGGATGACGGCCATCTTCATCGTAAATTTAGTAGCAAGGGCCCACCTTATCTTCTCGAGCACTTTGTTGTTTGCCGTTATTGTTGAGATGCAGCTCTTCTGTCCCACACACTACATTCATGCCCCGTCAAGCCAACAGACTACTGCTGTTTAAGAAGAAAGACGATAAGAGAGAGAGAGAGACCTGTTCCTGACATCAGAGACTGAAATATTGTTGAGCTGAAGGTAATTTATGATCTTGTGTAATTGACATGAAAAGTCGTTGATTCTGTTCCCTGGTGGTGCTTACTCTGGCTATGTTCTATGGGAGCAGAATAGTTTGTAACGTTTTGAAACTTAACATCAGCCTTCAGAAATCTGTCTGGCTGCTTCCCAGGACATTATGAAATCATATTGGAGATTGCCTGTGTGTGTGTGCACACGTGCATATCCATCTGTGTGTGTGTGCGCGTGTGTGTGTGTGTACTGTTATGTGTGCGTGTCTTTAGCAACCTATTACAGAGCCAGCTCAACTGCCTAAGGAGATTTGGCACTGCTGTATTATTTTCTTCTTTGATTGACGAGTGCTAAGTGGTGTTAGGCAATGGGCTGTATTACATCTCAGGTTGGAGAGAGATGTGTGATTCACTCAGGTCATGGACTACATAAAATAAAACAGCCTTTGCAGAGCAGATGGGTGGAGCCAGTGTGGACTGGGATACAGTATCAGGTTAATGCATTTGACCTCAGCCTCTCGATGGCATGGTATTTATTGACGTACCACTTCAATATTGAGGGCTTTTCTTATGATTTTCTCTCTACCACACTGACACTATTGCATTCGCTCTGCTCTGCTCTGCTCTGCTCTATGCCAGCCAGGGCGGTGCTATTTAATTTTTTATTGAGCATTTGACCTTGCAGTGATGTGGTACATACTCGAGCTGTAGGACAGGATTCTAATATTAAATGGTGTACATGTGCGTTTGCTAGCCTATGATAACAGCTATTACCTGGGCAGTAATGGTGCTCAGAGACCACCCCATTTCAATTCTCATTGTCCATGGGAGGGACATTTATGGCCCCTCTCCATCTGTGTCTGTTGTTCTCCCTGTTCAGCTACCCTCTTTCTCACCGCTTTTTGTCTGTCTCCCTATCATGTTAGGCCTATGAAGGGTACAATTAAGGGGTGTAAATCACAGCCTCCATGACGATACGATTCAATATCAATATCTTGTTATTTGATGCGATGCGATTCGATTATTTTCAATACTTGACAATGCCCCACGATACGATGCAATACGTTTCGTTTCGACTTTTTTCCAATTACATTTTCACTTCTATTATGTTATGGAGCTAGGGCATTGGGCAGGGGCCAGCTCTTCTATTATTTCCGATTCTTAAGAATGCCCCACAATAAGATGCGATTCGTCAGATTACATCGCGATATATTGATACATTTCAATTATTATTTGCACCCCTAGTACAATTATTCCACCATCAGGGCTGAACAGATTTTTCTGTATGCATGTTTGTGGGTACAGGACAGGGAACATTAAAGCCTGGTTTAGACTCGTCCTTCAGTTGGAGGACACAGCGGGGGGTAGCGACCGATAAAGTACCCAAACAGCCACCACGCCCCCTCTTTTAGCGCTGAAAAGACCCCTTGCCGCGATCAACGTATATTTCTGCCTGGCTGAATTGTCTGCGATCTGCCGCTGAAGGAGGAGTCTAAAACAGACCTTAAGATGGTGTGCCAGTCTGTAGGAGCTCACTCTCCTCTCTGCCTGACTTGCAACCAACCCTCAGCCACGATGAAGCCTTCCCCCCTCCACACAGTCACTGAGGTGTCCTGCTTGGCAGGATATCCCCTGCCCAGAACCAAAACAAGAACATTGACCTGTGTCCTGTCCGCTTTTTTTTCTTTCTTTCTTTCTTTTTAAATAAACCTCACTTCTATTTTGGGCTGGCAGTTAAGGTATTGTAGATGTGATGAGTGAGTGCATAGGATGAAGTCTAATTTTGAAAAAGCACATCAACAATAACTGCTACTTGTTTCCTGTGCAACACAGTTTCCTCTAGAGTGCAGAGTTTCGTAGCTGAGTTTCACTCCCGTTACACAACTGAAGAGGCAAAAATACTGGGCAAACTATAACCATACAGCTAGGTGTCATCAGTTTAAACATACAACCAGCATGTTAGACGACAATGCAAAGGGTTAGCTTCATTAGCAAAATAAAAAAGGCGAACACCACAGAGCCAAATTCTAGCAAGAATATTCGACTTTAAGATCAGATTTCCATTCAATAGTATCCATTTCCTTTGTTTAGTAGTATCAGCTACCTGACTCAAGGACTTTTTGAGCAGGACCACCTGTGGAGCAGGTGCCTTGGTTTACATGTAGCTACTCTTGAGGTGAAGCCAGGGTTGCCAGATGAGACTAATGGTTTCCAGCCCAATCCACAACCCACCTGGAGGCACTAAATCTCGCCCAATTTGAATTAAAGTCTATTGATTTCTGTGGCCATAAGTTCACAGCAAAACCCATCCAGGTGCCCTTTTTTTACCTATTTTTACCCACGGCGGTCGATTCTTAGCAGCGTAATTGCGCGGGAAACCTCCCAATCTGGCAACACTGGGTGAAGCGGGCTGCAGAGGCCTTGGTCCTCCCTCCCAGTCCCAACCGATTCCTCACTGCTGATTTATGATGCCTTTAAATAGCCAGGCGCTATTTTTAGCTGGAGGTCTATGTGTGCCATTGCCATGCACTCATACCACTTACTTAGGAGGTGGAGGAAAAGGAAGAAGAAGAGAGGAAAAGAAAGACAAAGTGGCATGTGGTGCTGCCAGCGCTCCCCGTCCCATTTCCTGTGCTCCAAAGTTGGAGACTGTGTGTCTTGAGTTGACATGCGTCACACAGAGAGGGAGGAAAAATGGGGAGGAGGTGGGTTTTGGGTAGGGGGCGGGGGGTGGTAGACTGTGTTTTAGCTGACAGACAGACTGAAGGCACAAGGGAGTGTGTGTGGTTTGTGTCACTGAACAGGGGTGCCTTTCTCGAAAGCGTAGTTGCTAACTACAATAGCTACTGGGTCATTCCACGCCAAATCAACAAGTGCCCGAACCCTTAGGTCTCAAAAAATTCTGAAAATATTACCAAGTGTACCCATGGTACTTAAGAGAAACACTGTAAATGTATTTGAATGTAAGATGTATACTCTCCGTGTTACAGCCAATTTTACTGGGGGAGGGGGGTGCCCATTTTGTTCACACTCTTTTTTTTGGTCAAAGTTCACAAGCCCGTAGCTCAATAACTAAACCATGTAGGAAGCTCAAATTTGGCATGCTGGTACATAGATAGGAATAGTTTGTTGCTAAACTGTCAGTTTTGGTCTGTATGATCCTGCATCGTCATAGCATTCCCTCAAAGATGATACAAATTGTACTGGAGTTTTTGGCTGTGCTCTGTTTAGGCCTTCAGAAGACATATTTGTGCCCAACATAGCCTCTTGATTTTTTCCCCTTGTAGAGACAAGTAGGAACACTCTCATAAAAAGCTATAAATAGAAAGGAAACCCCATCAGTGTTTGAAAAGAAGACCTCACAAGTCTAACAAATCATTTTGGGTGTCATTTTCAGAGCTCCAGAACCCCTTGTGGGATTGTCCACAGATTTTTATTTTATTTTTTTCTTCATTCTCCATGAATTCTTCTTTTTAAAAATGCCAATGAGACTTGTCTTATGTGATGTTTTCTTTTTTAATTTCCAACCTGAAAATGGGCAACATGCACATTGAGAGCAATATGTTTTCTATGCGTTTCTTCCGCTGCCATCTGCTGGTCAAAAAAAGTAACAACATGACTCTTTGTGCCTGACCTACTGTCTCTTTTGGTGTGCGAACCTGCTCCCACATTGAATGCTCCTGTAATCATTGAAATTGAAATGGATACCTGCACCCCTGCACAAGGACTCTCGGGTGATCATGTCTGGGCAAAATTTGCATTCTATTATTATTATTATTATTATTATTATTATTATTATTATTATTATTATTATTATTATTATTATTATATTATTATTATTATTGATTATTATTATTATTACTATTTGATTATTATTATTCTATCCACTTTACATTAAATGTTATAGAAATCATGTTGCTCTCTTTTTGCAATTTGCCCATGTTCAGGGTGGAAATTAAAAACGAAAACATCACATAAGACAAGTCTCATTGGCATTTTTAAAAAGAAGACTTCGTGGAGAATGAAGAAAAAAATAAAATAAAAATCTGTGGACAATCCCACAAGGTGTTCTGGTGCTCTGAAAATGACACCCAAAATGATTTGTCAGACTTGTGAGGTCTTCTGGTCAAACACTGATGGGGTTTCCTTTCTATTTATAGATTTTTATGGGAGTGTTTCTACTTGTATCTACAAGGGGAAAAAATCACGAGGCTATGTTGGGCACAAATATGTCTTCTGAAGGCCTAAACAGAGCACAGCCAAAAACTCCAGTACAATTTGTATCGTCTTTGAGGGAATGCTATGAAGATGCAGGATCATACAGACCAAAACTGACAGTTTTGCAACAAACTATTTCTATCTATGTACCAGCATGCCAAATTTAAGCTTCCTACATGGTTTAGTTCTTGAGCTACGGGCTTGTGAACTTTGACAAAAAAAAGAGTGTGAACAAAATGGGCACCCCCCTCCCCCAGTGAAATTGGCTGTAAAATGGAGAGTATACATCTTACATTCAAATAAAGTAACAGTGTTTCTCCTAATTACCATGGGTACACTCAGTAATATTTTCAGAATTTTTTGAGACCTAAGTGCGCGGGCACTTGTTGATTTGGCGTGGAATGACCCCACTTGGTTGGTTGCAATGCAATTTCCCATTGGCAACTACCCAAGTTGCTAACTGCTAACAAAAACTACGCTTTTGAGAAATGCACCCCAGAGTTGTGGAAAAGCAGAGGAGAAGCACAAGAGGGACAAGGAAGGCCTGGGAAAAAACCCAGCCTGCATTCCCAGTTTCCCCTGCAGCCGCTCCTCCTTTGGTCTCCCTGTGAAGCAGCCAGCCCATATTTACCATCCCAAGCCACTTGCTACAGTCAGCAGTGACTCCTCTATCCCGCAAACCTGCATGCTTCATGTGTCATCACATGGGAACGAACGACTGAGCCCCACTCAACTTTGTTCCTCTATTAATAGCTGTGCGGGTTGTATGCGTGCCTGCGTGCTTGTGTGTTTGTGGCAAGCCCCAATAGCAAGTGTTTAATGACTGATTTCACACGCCGGCTATAGCCACCAGAGGCGTCCAGAGCGTGTTGGCTGAAGTGTTAATTGCTGTTGTCCAGTCTGAACTACTCCAGCTGCTTTTTTTTGCCTCCAAATGATCCCCTGGGCAAAATATGTGTTTTGAGGTAAAAGTACTTTGCGGTGTGATAAACACTGCACTGAATTTCTCTCCTTCACTCCCCTCAAAGTTCTCTGTGTGGAAGAAATAGTTTTTCAGACATTCATCGCCTGAAGGGCCTGTGTGTGGGCCATCTGCAGATGGAAGGACTATGGTGTAAGCAGGAAACGGTAGTAAGGAAATGGAGTCAACTCTGACCATGCCACTGGGGTGTAATTCTAACACGTGCAGTAAATGCAGACATGCACTCTCCAGCCTTGGATGACACACGCCAGAATGAAGAAACTTTTTGTTCTCAGGAAAAGTTTACATTTCTTCCACTCGTAGCAATGGAAATAATTGTCACTGGATAGAGTGCTATGTTCTCTCACACATAGACTCACAAGCTGTCGCGCAGCGTTCATAAATAAATCAGCAAATTGATTCATTTGCAGATCTGTTTTTCATCCCCTTGTCCGTGGCCTTGAATTAAACCTTACTGTGTTTCATTATAGAAGGCCTATCAGATTGACGACTGGCTCCTTAGGGAGGATTTTCTGTTTCCTCAGGCTAACAAAAGCACCTGAAAGACTTCAGAGGACCTCTGGTTTAAAATAGGGTTACATTAATATTTATGGCCCTGGTGGTATTTGGCAAGTTGTGTGTGTGTGTGTGTGTGTGTGTGTGTGTGTGTGTGTGTGTGTGTGTGTGTGTGTGTGTGTGTGTGTGTGTGTGTGTGTGTGTGTGTGTGTGTGTGTGTGTGTGTGTGTGTGTGTGTGTGTGTGTGTGTGTGTGTGTGTGTGTGTGTGTGGATAGGGTGACATTTCCCTTGCGAAAGTGCTTTGCCATTGTTTTGAGACACAGGAGACTTTTGAGTTGGCGAGGGGATAAGCACGGTCCTAGGTTGTGTGATCACATGAGGTACAGGCTATATAGTCGAGCACTTTTCACCCTGGCCCTGCCACTCTACCCGCCCAGCCATCCCATGTCTCTTCGACTAAAAAGGGTGTGTGGGTGTTAATGGCCCTTCAAGAACATTGACACCTTGTTCACCTTGATCTCTTTAAATTATAGCAATATGGTTGATGCTGCAGTGACTGAATTCATGCCAACAGGTGCTTAGCAGTCAAACATTGAATGATGTGGAGTGTTGCTGTCTGATGAGGCAAACAATTCAAGGAACAGTCCACCTCATTTCAGGAAATTGCTCATACACTTATGTTGTTAAGTCCTGGTAAGATGTGAGGATGCATAGGATTTTTTTTCTCTCTGTTTGCATTGCCTCGTTTAACAGTATAGCCATATTAAGCAATGGCAGTCTATGAAACCGAGCAAAAAAACATCAAATGTCTATAAACCTCTTTGAAGAGAATGTAAAATTGGCAACATCGCTATTTAATTCCATCCAACACACACTTATTAATGGGTCAAAGTGGCTAGTAAGTGGTCTTTTCTAGCCTAGCAGAAATTTCACCAGCATTTGGCTGGCTGGCTGATGTTAATTTAGAGCCCTGACTCTAATACTAATACATCTAAGTAATGAACACACTGAGAAGAAAATGTATATGCATGTTCATGTTTAATACTTGGAAATAATCCAAATGTGTGAAAATAAAAAAGGTGGACTGTTCCTTCAAGTATGCTACACTTTCTCTGTGCAAGTCAAACTCTAGACAGAGTTTGTTAAATACACTTCCTGTTTAGCTGTTTGTCAATATTTGACCACAATGCTTTTTATTGGCCATACATTGCCACTGTATTGTGCTTAAATGTCATCAATACCAAAGTGTACCGCTTGGGGGGCTTCTCTTTGTACAGAGGCCTTTGATTGGTTAGAAAGAGAAGACATCTCTGGTGCGAAAGTATATCTGGCACCTCACTTCCTTACAGGAAGAGTAGTATCAGTGCTGAAGACAGGAAATGGTACGTAAAGAAAAGCCAGTGGATTCACTCTGACTTCAGAAACAAAGGCGGGAGTTGAGGTCCAACAAACCAGCCTCTTTCAACTGAATAACAATTCATAAGATTGAGGATGTTCTGAAGGGTCTTGCTCAGGCCAGATCTCCATGCTAGGATGCCCAAGACGGCGCTTTCGATCGGCCCTGCTTCAAGCCTCACGTTGCCGTGAGGCCGTTATCGTCAGAGGACATCTGCAGGCGAGTGGGGTTTTCATGAGAGGACGGGGCTTCCTGCTTTCTGTGGTCTCCCCATCTGTGTCGTCGACTCAGGCCTCGACTTGAGCAATGAGCCTGTGGCGGAGCGCCGCGGTGGAGGAGCTGAGTCGTGCCGAGGTGAATATGAGTTCTCCGTCATGGGGAAGGGGTACCTCGGTGCCTAGTCGGCCACCCGCCACCAGGCCCTGGCAGAAACTGCGCTCCCTCTCCACCCCCGAGCGACCGACAGACTGCGTTGACAGGACCATGATGTGCCAGAGCATCGAGTCACAGTGTGTCAGTGGGCACCGGGCCAGCAGCGACCAGTCAGTGAAGCTACCCCTCTCCAGGGGCCAGTCACTCCCTCACCCTAGGAATGTCACCAGCCGAGGAGTTCTTATGGAGCATATTCGACCCCAGCGAACCGAGGTGCGGGAACAGCCCCCGCGTAGAAGTGTGCCTCCTTACCAGAGGTCCCTGTCTGAGTCTGGGACAAGGGGGACCTCGACCACACTGCCCCTCAACGCCACATCTCTCTCTGGACTGGTCTCCTCAGTCACACGCCGTCTGGGCAGGTTCCTAAGTCTCAGGGATGACAGGTGCCTGGTGGATCCAGTGCAGGACGGTAGGCTGCTTCACTCTGTCTCTTCACGCACTGTAGTCACATGCCTACAGTCAAATGTTCATTATTTTTCTCGTCCTATGGCCAATCTAATTCTAATGCATGGTTATTTCACTGAAATTCAGTTTGAAGTGGTACATTATTTTGAGTGTTTTGTGAACCAAGTATTTTATTTCCATCATAATAATCCCACACAAATTCAAACCGTGCCTTTCTTCAAATCTGTCATGGGAAAACTAGTTTGTTCGTAAATCATTTTGTCATCCATCCTGCATCATGGCAGCTTTTGGGTAGCACATATTTTTTTCAAACCTGCTATCCTGCTCATTGACTACTATGGCTGAACTCTTGACTAAATGAACTCTGCATGAGGTTTGTAGGGCCCCAACTGTCTTGCACCGTAACCACAAAGAGCCTTGCTCGTCTGAAACCTGCTGTTGCTTCATCACTCTTGTCCCAACGTTGTGGTTAGCAAAAAATGATCTCTCTGTGTGCATGTCTGTTCATTCTCTCTCATATGCACTTACCATTCCAAATGCTTTCGGTATGTTTTTATTTTTGTAACACTCATCCTCTTAACTGCGCCATGTTCAGGGGGCCTCTAAACAGGAAGTGCATATATTTTGTACACTCACAGACTTTAACCCTTTCTGACCTCACAGTAAATAGAAGGTCTAAAAAGCGTTTCGGCTAATACATTGGGGCCATCTCAATGCCAAGTGTTCTAGCCTTGCTAGGACGTGAAACGCCTGGTGATTGGATACTTTGCAGAGTTCACACTGGGCATTGAGAAAGAGCCAGTATTTCTACATGCACACTCTTTGCCGTTGAAACATCTCAGACAAACTAACCCCATTTTCCCCCTCTGCACCTCTTTCGTTGTATATTCCCAATATTTAGGTCAGGCAGTAGGAGTATGCGAGGGAGAGCCACACCACTGAATCGTTTGATGTTTTCAGTTTCCAGGCTTATTTTTTTGTGAACACTCTCTCTTCCTCATTGAGCATTCACAACCCCCACCTCCCACAACACCACCACCCTGTGGCCCTAGGCTGTCTGTGGATTTTCCCTTTAGAATTACCATAAATGCTAATTGGCAAGCAGAGGAAGTTGTTGTATGCACCATGTATGTCTGAATAATATCGAGAGAAAAAGTCTGCACTTCGAAAGAAATCTGTGTTGCATTCTGCATTTTTTCTAGGGAAGTTAATGGAAAGAGTTTCTCCACACACACACACACACACACACAGACACGCCCACACGCACATGCCTCAAACTTCTGGCAGGGGATTCCCAAGTGAACTTTGGGGTCACAGTGGGTAAGCAGAGAGATCTCTCTTGTTTTGGAATCCAGTCCTCATTCTCTACTCCTCACTCCCCATTCTCACCCACCCAAAAAATAAAATCCACACACACCCCCACCCCACCCAAGCCTCCGACACCCCCCATCCTTCAATCTCCTCCTGCTATCCAGAAAAGGGAAACGACACAGCTTTCTTTTGTATGTAAATCCAAGTGCCCGGTTCTGCAGCCACACAAAGACGGAGAACCCACCACCTATGCCCTGATTAACCTTTCAAAAGCCAGGCCCCAGCCCCTGTCAGTCAGACTCCTGAGGAAAAAAAGACAGCTCTTGAGTTTCAATGAAATGGTGTCATGTCCCGGGAAAATCTGTGGAGAGGGTGAAGCCACTGCTCTGCAGTCCTGTGATATTATGAACTGTTCTCTCCACCACCACTTCGGTTGGGCCAGAGCCTGAAGTGTAGTCGTGTTGGCACCAGTCCAAGCTGTGCTTTTCACGTTGCCTGTTTGCCACCGTCATGGATGGTGGGTTTCTGGAACGCCAAAGGGTTCCCGGAAATTTATGCCAGAGAGGTGGCAGCCATTGCTGTGTGTGTGAACCCAAACCATTTTGCCATTGACATCTGCAGATCCAGTTAGCAATCAGCCAGCTCATAGTATGTACGTATCAGACTCACCTCTATTTTTGCAAGCAATCGACAGACATACCTTTTTAGCTTTTAATGTTATACATGCATACCATAAACCATGCCAGTCAATACAAAGACTTTCACATCCAAACAGGATGCGCCACTCAGTCAGTTAAAAATAGAAAAACAAAAACAACCAGCAGGCATGCAAATGTGCCAAAGCGTTTTTGAATATTAAACACAGGCACAGTGGGGGAGTGTCGGCTCCCCTGGGCAGCGTAGCATCGCGTATTAACTCCAGCCTAGCTGCAGCCTAGATTAATACAATGGGCCTGTTAACCCACAAATTATTTATCATGGCAGATGTTCCGGATTCTGTCACATATCCTTTAGCCTGACTCAGACTAGCCTGTATGGGTGGCGTGGTGTTAGAAGCCCTTTTGTCTGCATTCGCCCTATTATAATGTTGATTGTTGAGATGTACAGGCCTACTGAAAGTGTTGGAATGAGGCCTGTAGAAATTTGACTATACATTCAACCCTCTTATCATGAGGGAAGTCTTCCTGTTTACTTATTGTGGCATATCTGTGTAGATCTTGATTGTGTGACACTATGAACATTCCTCATTTCTTCAAAGTCAGATAAATTTTAGTTCTAGTCTGATAACACTGCTGTAAATTTTCGATGCATTCCCCAAAACATGGCAATCCTTCCTCCCTCCCCCAACCTCCATGCGTTAGCCTACATTCTGCTGAGAGCTGTCACTTGACTTGAGGTGGCAGTGGCACGCCCGTGTTTGACAACAGGGGAAGTAAGCCCCCATCTTCTTCTCTCGCTTCAGCAAGCCCCAGCCCACATCTTGATAGAATCGGTAGAGTGCTGACGTGCTGAGACGACAAGTGCGAGCGTGCTTGCCTTCTTCTTAAGATAAAGTGTTGGCGAGGGCAGGGCCAGTGCTTGGGCTTCTGCACAAGAAATCAGCTTGGCCTCAATGCTGCTGCTGCTGCTGCCCACATCTCCACAGCAGTTTGGGCGTGTCTGATCCAGCTGCAGCCCTGCATCAGTGCATTATATAAGAAAAAAAGCACACACGCATTACAACTGGACTGAATTATGAATGACATGGAGCACTCCCACTGTCACTGCAATGACACAGTGAGGCACTGGAGACTCTAGACCACCCTGTTATATTCACCCCTTCAAAAGGCACAACACACAGGAAAAAAGGTGATGCGGACCTGCATCCACCGAACAGTGACCATGCCGTTTCAATTGATGGAGGTGAATTCATGTGATTTACAATATTTTCAGCATTTTTTAAAATGGAACTGAAGTCTCTCTGATCATTTGTTATCTTCACCATAGCGTGGTGTTATATATGCACCAATGGCATGTGAAGATATTGAATGTGTTGAAGTATGGCTTACGTTTTGAAAGATGTTTAGTGTGAATCTGAGGTTTGTGCAAATCACGCACGAACACACACACACATAACATAGTCTTCATTGAGTGTGTGTGTGTATGTATGTGTGTATGTGTACGCTGTGCTTATCAACACAAGCCAAACATCTGATTGTTCCTTCTCTGTGCTATCTGGCTGCTAACAGCTGTAGTTCACACGCACGCACGCACGCACGCACGCACACTGAGGGAGAGAAAGCCAGAGAAAAAAAATCACAGCCCAATCTGTTAATTGCAGTCATTTCCTCCCACTGCAGACTCTGTCTCAGCCCCCCTTCTCTCCAGCTACCAATTAAACGTGCTAATTTGCGATGCTGATAACTGCCTATCTCAAAGTGATATCTAAATAGAGGTTTCTGAATTAGCCCTGCCTCATTATTGTCTGAATGGAAGTTGACATTTGTTTCGTGACATTCATCCATTCAACACCCACCCCCACTCAAAGCGCCAACAACTGTTGAATAGCATGCACACTGGCAGCTGAATTTGTATTGCACGGTACAGTGGCACAGTGGTCAAGGAGGAAAGCCGAGCCACTGTTTAAGTAAGCATGTTTGTTTCGGTCTGGCTCCTGTTTGCAATCGGGTTTAGGTCAGTATCACTACCACACCCTGGCTCCCATTTCCCCACCCCCGTGTCTCAACCACACCTGTCCTGTCTATACAGTATGCCTGTGTTTCTGTCTGTCTGCATCTGCACCAGTCTCAAGTCTTTCCCTTCCTTTATTCATCTCTGTCAGCCTCCGATGACGGCATACCTTAGGCAACCGTCTTCCACCCCTCACCCCCCATTCTTTTCCCCGGGCCTGACTCTCGGGAGGGAGGTGACGTCATTGCATTGTTATTGGAGTAGCTGTTTGTGTTTACAGGTTGCCATGGGTTACCGGGGCTATTCTGGTTGCCGTGGAGGCAGGTTAGTGGAGTAGGGGGTTGGGTTGGAGCTGGAAGAGGTTGCCGTCTTGATTGGAGGCTGTTTGTGCAGGCGGACTCAGTAGTAGCAGTGGCAGAGGAGCCACACAAAGCATCCTCTGTTGGCGGACGCGGCAACGTTGCGGAGGGTGTGTGCAGTGTGCTGAGCACACACACACCTGGCAGGAGGTGTGGGAATGTCGTGGCGTTGCTGTGAGGCTGAGCCAGCCCGCTGGGGTAAATCCGGGCTGCATTCCTGACATCAGTCATAATCTCGCACATAGACGTGCAACGCTTTTAGAGTGACAGACTGACATGGTGGGAAGAGAGGGAAAGAGAGAGAGAGAGAGAGAGAGAGAGAGAGAGAGGAAATGGCAAATGATGATTGCTCTGTATTTAACTGTGTCAGAAGAGAAAGATGACGTGCTATGAGAGGCATCAGAAAGACCAGTTAGGGAAGTTATCTGTTCCCATTCGTTATAACAAAACAATGAGAGGTTTTGTGACAGCAACTGAAGCTTCCTCTGATTTATATATGTGCTCCACTTCTGTTTTGCACCATCATTTAGAGAGGTATTGTTTTTATGCTTCATGTTCCTTGAAATTATTCTTTTTCCATACTGAAGGTCAGGACACTGGCTAAGTGTGCATTAGCATGGTAGAGAGAAATGTTGGCACACACTTCGATAAGGACAATGCGTGTGAACTGCACTGTCCAGAAACTGTATGTTGTTGGTGGACCAGCGGTGTGAACGCTGACTTTTTGGCTGTGTGACTTGATGTGACTTGATGTGACCTGGGGGCCGGCTGTGTTTAGCGGCCCCTTAGCATTCCGCCTCTGAAACTCCATCTCAGACAGGTGGCGCAGCCTCACCCCTAAGCCCCAGACATTCCAGCCAGGACTCCACAGAGGTAGGGTTACCCTGCTCTGCTCTGCTCTGCTCTCCCATGCTGCCGAGTCTGACCTCCCACCCACTCAACCACACACACATACATGCACGCATGTACACATACATATACACGCATGCATGTACACACAGGCATACTACATGCATTCATACATTCATATCACACACACACACACACACACACACACACACACACACACACACACACACACACACACACACACACACACACACACACACACACACACACACACACACACACACACACACACACACACACAGGACTGGACTAGGCTGTGGCCTCCTCTAGAGAGAGGCACTACAGTAGTGCCTGGTGGTGTACAAACTGGTGGGTTGGAGGGCACTGGTGTGTCAATGTCACACATGCATTCCTCACATACATACGCATAAATATAACCTACTCAAACACACGGCAGACACAGACACAAACACATTCATACAGTATGGGATGCCTTGCCGCCATTGGGCTATTCCACTCCCACAGAACACGCATGATCACAGGCAGCCAGGCGCTTGCCCCCTCTCTCAAAGGCACACACCAACACGCACATGCATGCGCACACACACACACACACACACAGACACACACACACACACACACACACACACACACACACACACACACACACACACACACACACACACACACACACACACACACACACACACGCATACATAGTGTAATGCTCCCTGTGGGGAGTGTACAGCCCCCCCAGCAACCCTTGTCGGTGAGCCATTTGTGTGCACTGAACTCCCCTGCCCCCAGGGTCATCCAGACTGACAGCTCAAGCGCCCAGCTGGCAGGCCGCCCCACAGTAATTGTTTTCAGGCCGCGCCGCCGCCATCGCACTAAACAAAAGCGTCGAATAAGGCTGGCTGGGGTGCGGCCCACTCTACTGGGGGCTACCGGCCTCGCTGGGGGAACGTGTCCGGTCCAGGACACCCGTACCGATCCGACCAGACTTCCCAACTACTAGTCCGTTGTCTGTCTGCTCCCCTCGTTCTCGATCGGGCACAGTTTGCTCCACAGTCACTGGTGCCGCCCTTCAAAATACACAGGCTCCGCCATGGAAAGAGGGTCAGTTGGTTGGAGGTGGCAGACTGTAACTGTAACAGGAGAATGTGCTTCAGTTCCAGCTTCACTGTCAGATCAACCAAGCAGGATGAACCCTGAAGACATGGCACTATTTGTTTAGTAGAAACAAGGAAGCCAGGCCCTGCCGTGGCCAAAGGGTAGGGCACTCGTCTACCATGCGGCTGACCCGGGTTCTATTTCCGGCCCGGGTCCTTTGCCGGCCCTTCCCCGTCTCTCTCTCCCCACTCGCTTCCTGTCTCTACCTTCACTGTTCTATTGTAAATAAAATAAAAAAGACCAAACATAAATTAAAAAATGAAATAAAAAAGCCAAATATACATCAAGACATTTATTACATGTCATGCCTGGTTTAGCTGCAGTTTTAGTTCTTTTGGTCCTTTCTCTTTCACTTTCTCGCAGCTCTCTTTTCTACTTTTGATGTTTCTTATCCGGCTTTCCCTCTCATTTTTTCTCAACCTTCTTACTCAGAATTAAGGCTGGAGTGGTCGTTTTGGTTTCTTTTTCTGTGTGTCATGCAGCAGTGCATTGTCACTGGCCCCTTCTGGGTTAATGCCTGTGGTAAGTTAGCTCGTATTCAGGCAGCCATTTCCTGTCTTCCACTCACCCTACCATCAACCCCCCCCCCCCACACACACACACACACACTCTCATACTCTCTCTCACACACACACACACACACACACACACACACACACACACACACACACACACACACACACACTCACACACATTCACTCACTCGTACTCTCTCTCTCTCACGCGCGCACACACACACAATCACTCGTACTCTCACACTCACACACACCCACACACTCATACTCTCTCTCACACACACACACACACACACACACACACACACACACACACACACACACACACACACACACACACACACACACACACACACACACACACAGAGACTTACACACACACACACTACACATGTACGTCAAGCCCACCCTCTTCACATGGCCTCATTTTAAGTCATGATTTCCGTGCTGAGGTCAAGGTACTAAAGATGGCTCGGCTCGTGACCTAATGTTCCCAGCAGCCCTGGCTTACATCAACATGGATGTTTTCGTGTCTATCTCTGTTAGGATTCTTACATTCTTAAAATACTGCTGCCTGTGTAGAGAGAGAGAGAGTTCAATTTATCCCCTCCCCCGTCCTCCACAAATCTATCTTGGTATTGTAAATCAGCACGGGATCAGAGAAGCTAGGGTTTGAAAAGAAAGGAGAAGTTGTTGTCATATAAGGGAAGTCCCATTCTGTTTAAGAGGACTAAAACCGCTGTAGGTGGTCTGGCTTTGAATGTGGAGGCTAGCCAGAGGCTCGCTGCGGCCAGGGACGCTGGCTGACCTCTTTGGCTGGGCCCGGGACAAAGACAACTGAAAGGGCCCCAAACCCAGTACATACAATGTAATGAGGCTCTGATTCTGGGCCCCCCTCTCACCCTGGGCGCGGGACAAGTGACCCCTTTGTGTCCCCCCTGTTGGCTGCCCTGGCTGCGGCAGTGGCACTGACATTAGCCCCGGGGAGCTGTTACGGGCTCCTCATAATGAGGGCAGGCCGGTGGCAGGCAGGCAGGCGGCACGGCAACACCCTGCCTCAGCAAATGCCCACTTCACACCAGATGACGGGGCTTATGCAGACACTCTGCTACCACTCTGCTGCCCCCCCCCTCCCTCACCCCTCAGGGCAGTGTATGACGACACCATACATACAGCACACGCTTCCACAGAGCGGGTCCTCTATATATAGCACCATAGCACATGGCCATTAGTTCTGGCGGCAAGTGTAAGAAGTCGCACCCTCTCCAAGGACCAGGACATATGGAGAGAGAAGGGGGGAAGAGGAGACACACCCGTTCAGTTCCCTGGCTTCACCGCCACACAGTTGACTTTCATAGCTCATGCAGAGAGGGAGAGCACGCTGAAGCCAGGGCTGGGCTGTTATTATGGTATACAGGGCATTTTCCCGGTGGGCCGACAGTCATCAGGGGTTGAGGGCTTTTGTTTTGGTCTATTTTTTTGTTTGGGGTTTTTTTTATTTTCCCGTACAGACCGACCCACAATTTAGATGGAGCGGCCTATCAGTGCATCCTTAGTATGCAGTGGACTGAGCCCATTATAACTGTAGTATGAGCGTAGTGGTGAGGGGCTGGTCCATGGCAAAAAATGCCCGGGCCAGTTTGTGGTGCCAGACAGTCCAGCCCTGACTGGAGCAAAGTGCAAACCATGGCAGAAGCTGTAGTTATGAACGATATGAGTCTTTCATGACCGCAAAGGTTTTGTTCAGAGCGAATATAGGAACAGGAACATGCTGTGAATAGGAGGGCTGCTACGGTGCTGTTCTCTGTAGAGCACCCTCTGGTTGTTCTGCTCTTGGTGTGCTTTGTCTCTTCAAAGCAGCCAATCCTTTCAGATGGGGCTGTTGTTTCTCTTTGTAAGTATCAAAGTGCTATGTCAATACTAGGGATGCACAATACCACTTTAAAAAAAAAAAAGAAAAAAAACTTTTTTGTAGGAAAACTCTTGAGTATGAGTGCATTAAATGTCGATTTGCCGATACCGAGTACAGATACTGATACTTTTACCACCAACATACAATGGAAATAAATGCACAGTCTTGTGTTTTCCTCCTGTGATATTTGTTTTATTGTCCATTTCCGATGTAGATTTAAATGTTAGTAAATGTATGAGGTGGTACTTTTTTCCCCATGCTGCATTCAAGTCAATGGATCTTGGTGAGCTGTTGCTTTGTTGCTTGTAATAGCACAATCAGTACCTGGATCAGCAGGTGTTTGACGAGTGTGATTATGAATATAATGAGCAAGTATCGGGTGTCTGTGCATCCCTAGCCAATACAATGTTAAGCAGAAGCAGGTGGATGAGTCGGTCAGCTGACGACAGTCATGCCGGGAATCTGTGAAGAATCCATCCAAAAATAAGGCCACCAGGCACCCTGCACTTGTCACAGTATGGCACCAACAGAGTGCACAGTCATTTTGGTATTTCTTCTTAAGTGACATGGCCTACATACCGAAACTAACCTACATCTGGAAACCTTCCTATTGTTTTGTCTGGTCATGTTCCATATGAAGTTGTGATGCTCTTAGAGTCATATCAGTATCTAGAAATGCACTCAGAGAGTGCAGAGCTCCGCCAAGGAAGCTGTTTGATAGAACATTGAACTATGTTATGCCCTATTTCTTTTCAAGCCTTTCTGCCCTCTTTTTGCAGAGTTAGAATCTCGAATGTGAAAATCCACCCTATCCCACAATGGTGAAGAATCGTTTCGTTACATATCCGGATCCAGGATTTTTTAAAATCACTCGTTGTTTTTGTCATTTCCAACAACTCCAGTTTCGTCCAAATCCGTTCATAACTTTTTGAGTTATCCTGCTGACAGACAGACAGACAGACAGACAGACAGACAGACAGACAGACAGACAGACAGACAGACAGACAGACAGACAGACAGACAGACAGACAGACAGACAGACAGACAGACAGACAGACAGACAGACAGACGGACAGACGGACAGACAGACAGACAGACAGACAGACAGACGGACAGACAAACCAACACGACCGTAAACATAACCTCCTTGCCGGAGGTAATGATGAACAAAAGGCTCTTGGACTCTGATGAAGATGGTCTAACCATCGAAACGTTAGTCATGTTGTGCACTTGAATAAAAAACACAAAGAATTACATCTGTGCTGCTCCGGTGTTGTCCTTCAAGTGATGAACAAAAGGCCTTTGTGTCTTCATGCTCAAAAAGATCCCCCATGGACATTTCTGTTCTCAGTAAGCTTTAACAATTACCATTATGGCATGTATTCATAGTCTCCAGGCAACAAGCCTGTGTTTTCGCCTTGTTTCCAAGAGGATGATGACTGCTTGCTTGGTGGATTGCTATCTCTGTCAGACTTTGCCTTCCCATCTTCCCATGGTATCACTCAACAGTTCATGGCAAATGTCACAGTGTGGAGTGAAGTGCACTATCGTAATAAATCCCCTAGTGTTTTCTCTCAAGATTATGGCACAGGGCCTGTGCTAATGGCACTGATGGTTTTGAGATAATCTGCCCAGGACACCAGATAAAAAAAAAAGATATTCCCCCACGTGTTTACTGTCTATATCTGGTTTGCGGGCAAGCTGCCGCGCGCACGTGTGTGTGCGTGTGTGTGTGTGCGTGCATGCGCGCGTGCGTGCGTGTGTCTGCGTGTGTGCGTCTGTGCGTGTGTGCACCCGGCGCAGTGATGGCTGTGAAAGCGTGTTTGTTTACTCTGTCATGACATCCGTGTTTGCATAGCAGCTGACAGGGAAACAGTTTGTGCTACCCATTCTTTGGCAGCGTCTTACTGTCTCGAGCATACAGTCGGTGGCAGTGCTGCTTTCCTCTTTTCACTCTGACTCCTTCATTGACTCCACAGTCCAGGCAGTGATCTTACACACACACACTCTATCTCTTTTCACTTTGTCTCTATCTTTTCACTCTATCTCCATCTCTCTTTCTCTTTCTCTTCCTCATTTTCTTTCTTTCTTTCTTTCTTTCTTTCTTTCTTTCTTTCTTTCTTTCTTTCTTTCTTTCTTTCATTCTTTCTTTCTTTCTTTCTCTCCCTCCCATTTTTTTTATCTGGCTCCAAAACTGCTGCTGTTTTCCCTAGTGGCTTTGTCATGCCACTGGCAAGGTGGGAGTGGAGGGTCTGGGAGCTAGCAGTGGGCAGAAGGGAAACCGTGGCAAAGCAATGACTCCCGGGTAGAGTAGAGGACAATCTCAGGACAAGAGTCCCACCCATTCCCCTGAGACGATGGCGTCACCGCCACCGACCTTTCCCTTTGCTCAGCCACGCTGTGCTGCGTCTGGAAAGATTGATGAGCCCAGAGGGGTCAGTGATGGCCCTCTTCCTTAATCAAGGGTGACACAAGGGCACATGACCTCTGACCTTAACCTGTGACCTCAGCTTTCTGTCTGCTTTGCTTTGGCTGACTGGACTGAACTCTGCAATATAAATCAAATCGAAAGGACCAGTGCATAGTGACATATGATTGTGGTGGGCGAGCAATATTTTGTGTCGTTGAGTTGAACTTGCAACTGTGTCATGAAACAAGTATTTATATATCTTATTTCCTTGGTGCTAAGATCTTCCCATAATGATGTAAGCCACAAATTAGTTAATTACTCAGGCAGCTCGTTAATTACGAGTTGCTTTCTCATGGCGGCAGAGCACATGTGACAGGGCTCTCCTCTCCTTGTAATGATGCTTCTACACTGCCCCCTACAGACTAAACTATATCAAGGAAAGCATATTTCCGAGGCCTCTAACAACTAACTCGGTGTTTTTGAGTTGTAATTGAATTTCAACACTGCCTTCTTCAAAAACATCCCACAATGCCTAGCTATGTTTCCAGGGCCCTATTTTGAGACAAGGTGTTTTATAAAGAGAGTGTCTATTATACTAAGACCAATGGCCATTCCTTTGTGCTCATTCCAAGCCCAAACCATTGGAGTGAGCTCTGTTTAGGTCTTATACCCGAGGCGTAATAGTTCCTTCTCAGTTTCTTCTTCAGACTCGCCGTCTTGTTCTCCAGACTTGGTGCAAGTGTGCAATGTTGAGTAGTTGTTTCTCTGGGAGGGTGCGTCGTGGCTACCCCCCTAGCCTGCTGTGGGGCGCTGCTGCACCGTCGTGCCTCAACCCGCTAACATGTCTCCTGTGCCCCCTCCTGTGTGCAGACGTGAAGGGCCCCCCCTCGCACCGCTTCTCCTGCGGCCAGTCGCCATTCTCCGAGGCCAGCGTGTGGGAGAGGAAGTACTGCATCCTGACCGACAGCCAGCTCATCCTGCTCAACAAGGAGGAAGAGGTAAGGAGATCTTTTCTTCCTCTCCCTGTGGCCCATCATCCCTTCCCTGCTAGTGTTAATTTCCCTTCCTTCTTCACCCCAACGCCCCCCCCCCATGCCTCAGCTCTCATTCCCTCTCTCCCTCTCTCTCTCTCTCTCGCTCTCTCTCTCTCTCTCTCTCTCTCTCTCTCTCTCTCTCTCTCTCTCTCTCTCTCTCTCTCTCTCTCTCTCTCTCTCTCCCTCTATCCTTCCTCTCATCTTGGCGATGAACAGAAGGAGGAAGAGGTAAGGAGATCTTTTTTCCTTTCCCTGTGGCCCATCATCCTTTCCCTGCTACTGTTTATTTCCCTTCATCATACCCCCCCATCCCTCTGCTCTCTCTCTCTCTCTCTCTCTCTCTCTCTCTCTCTCTCTCTCTCTCTGTCCCTCCATCCTTCCTCTCATCTTGATGAACAGAAGGAGGAAGAGTGGGGAGGAAGGGCCACAGAGAAGGGGGGCTATAGTTCTAAGAGGCTTTTCTCCCATGTGGCTGTCATTGTTCTTTATGATGAGGACACCGTGTGTTTACTCCATAGCAGGAAGCTGACCGACCTCAATTTAGTGTCCCTGCCAAACTTCATTGTACATCTGGGACAGAAACATCAACGTCAAACCCAGTGTTTAATGAATTATATACAATCGATGTAGAATTTATTTTACAATGTCATTTGTAATGCTGTAGTTTGTGAAAGATATAAATGTCGCCTCCTCAGAAGCAGAACAGTTTTTGATCATGATCCAGCTGTGTTCCTGACCCAGTCTCCCCCTTCCCCACTGCCAGCAGATGCCAGTGGACATGCACGAGAGTCCCACCGCGTCCTCCTCCAAGGGGAGGAGTCTTCGGCGGACAGTCAGCGTGCCCTCCGAGGGACAGTTCCCAGAATATGCACCAGAGGGCGCCTCCATGCTAGGTAAGCACCATCACCTTACCTTATAGTTTGCACAGGGCCATCCTTCAAATCTGAGAGAAATGGCTTGATGCAGACGCAGCAGTTGGCAGAGGCCACCACGAGCACAGTGCTTCAGCCTTACTTTTATGGTTCTTCATTTAGCCGATGCCTCGTGTGTGTGTGTGTGTGTGTGTGTGTGTGTGTGTGTGTGTGTGTGTGTGTGTGTGTGCGTGCGCAGTGGCAGTCACATTTAACGTCTTGTGTAGCAAATTGGGTATCCACTTACAGTTTCACCCAACCAACAGAATTATTCCACTGCTGCTGTGCTTTCAGATGTCCACCACGCACCACAGCTTGCCAGTGATGCCCACTTTAAAAAATAAAAAAACCCTGATTTCTGCCGTCTTCTGTGTAACGTTCTGTCAGGCAGCACAAGATCCCTGCCTCACTTGCTCGTAAGGTGCGCTGCAAATCCAAAATTGCCTGCGGTGTAATAAATGCCTCCTTAACTCATTTCAGGCACCAGTGAATAACACTTACAGAGCAACCCAGCCAGATCCCGCCCCGCCCCGCTCCTCTCTTCTGCCCTCCTCAGCACCATCTGCACCAAAAGCAATTATTATGATGATGTATTTTATTCTAGCGCATAACCCAGATCATAGCTGCAAATCCTTGCTGCTACTTTCGGTGGCTAGGTGAGTGCACCCCCCAGATTGTGTAAGCCAGTCAGTCTTGGCTAGCATGGGGACGCCATCCTATATACTCCACCCAAAGATTTTGGCTCCACACCTAGTCTGGCGAAACCCTCCTAGCACGGTTTGTTCACTGTTTAGCCAATCAGCAAACAGTTGAGAGTGGTGACGCAGAACTCACCCGCAAAGTCCGTTACTGATTGGTTAAGGTAACACTATTCACACTTTCTTTTTGTTATTTGTATGCTTTTGCGACACTATATCGTAACAGTTATGCTAATAAAGCACATTATGGGTTATTTAAATTCGGAACTTCAATGAATTTAAATGGCAGAGTAAGATCAGACCGTCTCCCACCCTCCACGGAGACGGATTCCTCTTAGCGCCTTTCGTCCAGGCTAAGTCTTGGCCAAAGACATGGGCCACTGAAAAGATCCAATTATTGGGCACCCTTCCCTTCAAAACACCCCTATGGTTTTCAGTTGACTCTGCACCACCCCCCCTGCCGGTGAGGCCCCGGAAGGCTTTAATGTATATCCTCCTTTATACGTAGGTGGTCTTAACGGCAGATAAAATGAAATGAAAAGAAAGAAAAAAGTGTTGCCAGCTGCACGTATATATTATAGAAAAGGGGAGCTTAGTAGCAGTGAGCTGTGCGTGTGTCCGTGTGCGCGTGTCTCTGTCTGTGTCTGTGTATGTGTGTGCATGCGTGCGTGAGTGACCAGAGTAGAGTGACTCTTGCAGCGTTCTCTCTCCCTGTCCTGCCGTAGCGGATGGCTTCTCCTATTGTTCTCAACAGCAGTATCCTTCTCATCCTGTTTGTCCCCCACCGTCCCCCACAGTAGGGACATCTCCCATTTTAATCTGCTCCCAGTGCGCCCCGGACCGCCAGGGAAGCTGACAAGGGGGGACAAAGGGGTCAGTTGTCCCGGGGCCCAGGGAGATGGGGGGCCCCCAAAATTGGGTCCTCATTACATTGAATGTGTTGGGTGGGGGGGCCTTTCAAATGACTTTGTCCTGGGCCCAGCCAAAGCTGTCAGCGGCCCTGCGGAACGCACAGGCTTTTCACAGCTGGATGGGATGCAGAAAACAGCCACGATTAGGGTGATGAGATGACACGCGATTGTGTTTACAGGGAACAGTATGCTTGCGTGTGTTATGATTTGGATTTCACATTAGAGATGATAGGATTTTAGACGTTACTGTCATTGTGCATTACTGAAAACATTAGTTGAAAAGCACCGTGTCTTAGAGTCGTGTCTTGGTTATTATCCTGTCTCAGTAATTGTGTAATATACACCTTCAGCAGTTTTTTTGCTAAGCATCATCCTCTGCCGAGTCCTTGTCTGTCTTTCTCTCTCTGTGTCTTTCTCTCTTTGTGTCTTTCTCTGTCTGTATCTTTCTCTTTCTCTCTCTCTCTCTCTCTCTCTCTCTCTCTCTCTCTCTCTCTCTCTCTCTCTCTCTCTCTCTCTCTGACTCTCTCCCTCTTTCAAGCACAATAACAGTTGTTGTAAATGACTACAGTGGGACTTAGATGCTTGCTACAGTGGGTGGAATAGAGAATGCAAGGCAAACAGTGGCCAACCTTGTGTCAAGCCACCCATCTTCAAGAGCCGATGCCCCCCTCCCCACACCACCACCACCACCACCACCATCAGAGCTGTTGCTGACCCCGGGGGTAATAACATAGGCTTGGCTCCAGAGACTCTGCATTGAGGCAGCGAGTGTGGGGTGGGGTATTGGGAAAGGGGGTGCATCTCGACAGAAGAAGATGAAGGGGTGTCCCAAAGGCTGTGATGGGGTTTGGTGGGGGGGGTGTTGCTGCTGCTATATGGTGTGGGATGGGGGGATGGGGCTTCTGGGGACGGATCAGAGGTCCTAGGCTGCTCCATTGTGGAGGGAGGGGGACAGCCAGCATCGTGGACAAACCCTTGTGACTGAGGAGGGGAGTCATCCAGCCCTCTGACCCTCCTAGTCTGAGCTGCCAGCAACTTGGCCGGGGGTGTGCATGCTTATTTATATGTTAATGCACGCTGCCGCGTGACAATGAAGCCCGCCACTGGCAGGGGAACGCAAGCCATGGGTGGTAGTGGGCACTCAAAGCGCTCTCTTTTACAGGGATAAACAACCATGTACGAAAAGGCCTGGAAAATAATTAAGCAGCATCATTCCCTTATTCACCAGACTCCTACCGCGTATATCTATGGGCCTCGCTTTCCACACAACAAATTCAATCATGTAGTAATGGATTTCATGCTATTTATACATAAACACTCAGCAGAGAAGGAATGCCCTACCTTGAAACGTTCTAACATTCCTTGGTTTCCCAAGACAAGATAATTGAATCTGTTCCCATTATAGATAGCAGTTCATTGAATGTCTTTTGCCAACAGTATTATTTTAGGAACTACTAAGCTATTCCTGTTGTGACAATCGCATGGTTTTCATCAAGTATCAAAATCACCCATATGTGTTTACTAGCTAGTAGGCTACTTTTCCTGGTGCCATGCACTATTTTGTGTGAAGACAAAGGCATTAAATGAGATTGTATGTTGTGAAGGAATTTATTTTTTGCTCTCCTGTCCTGTGGACAAGGGTACAACTGGATAAGATGGGTTACATGTGGTGCTACTTTGTTGTGTGAGTGTGGGCTACTCTAGTGCGGGTTGCAATTGCATTGATAAAAAATACTTATAAAACAAATACACAATAAATAGATATCTGCTCTCAGATATGCCCGTATATTGCTAGTAGCCTAAAATGTTTTGGTGATAATGGATGCGTTTTGTTATGACTTTCCCTTTTGTTCGTCCTATCTATCTATCTGTTCGAGGACTTCTCAACAGGTGAAACTTCCCATGTTGCGTAACAAAATACTGGCATTCTTTGCAATAGGCTACTGGCCGTCTTTCAATTCGTGCTCTTTCCAAAAAGTCAACAGGTGGTTGGGATATTGTTTTTAAAAGGTACGATTGTTTTTTACGAGCTTTTATTTGTTCATACTTCATAGGGCGTGAGGGGTTAGTAGTCCAATTATTATTTCGGGATTAATTGGTTATACGTCTCTAGAAAACCTGCCAGATGGTTGGGTACTAGCGGTTTCGCTGAATTCATGTACAGCTTTACGCGCCGGTGAAAGAGGTTACGTAGATAGGCCCGCTATTGTAGTGATTTCAATGGACTAATAGAGGAGAAAAAAGCAGAGTGGGTTTGACTGGCTGGGACGCAGGCTTTTCTGCATTCCAGAGTGCCTGGCTGGGGGTGAAGCAGAAGGCAGACGGAGAGAGAGCTCCAGGAGAACACCGATCGTGTTAAGAACTGGATTACGCAGGAGTAATAATCAAAGTGTTTATCATGGAAACCATGTGACGGAATGTGGAATTTCGAATTTTCCGATTTCTCGGGTAAGAATGATTTGTTTTCATTGCGCCAAAAGGTACCACACGTGTTTTGTGTGCCATATTGCCCAAGCAAACTCTAGCCATTTGTTGTTAAGATGGAGAAACTCTACAAGTCATGCCGTATAGCCTACTAGAAACCTGTTGCATTGTTCATGATCGGTGCCACTGCCTGTAGATTACGCATAGTTTTTACGCAAAGAGGTTTTATGATCAGTGATCTTTTGGGTTTGTTTGCATCATCTTGTAGGCCTATGCTACCTAACCCAGGTTAGAGCTTAATTAAATGAATTGTTATTTCAATTAATTTCAAAACAAATGTCAAGTCGGGAAACAAAAACACGATGTCATGTTGACCAAGGCATTATGAGACAGAATGAGAATACATCAATTTTACGCTTCCTTGCACCCCTGTTCTCATTAACGGTCGATCAGTGGCAGTTTGGATTTAAACTCTCTCCAGAAGCAGCTGTCCTCAACACTCGCATGTCATTTAAATGTCAGCCTACTTCAGCCTGAATGGCAATCTATGCCGGTGTCTAGTCTGTGGCCTCTCTTGTTGCATGTGGCGCACATTTGTCAATAAATGCAGTTTCACTTTATGGAACGTCATACATAGCGGGACATTTACAGATGTTACATTGTATAATTGCATATGGATGATTGTCAGCATTTGGGATTTCCAAATAGAAAGAAACAGATTTGTTATTAATAACTTGTTATGAGACGGAATGGATGTGTTATTTCTATAGTTAATTATGTGTTGTGTGCTTCATGTGCAGGATTGCCATTTTATAATGGAGACATTCTGAATGGTGACTGACAAAATATTGGTTAGACAGACTACAAGTTACAGGAGCCCAGGCAGACATGTCTGGGTTCATGTTACTGCCTGATAAACCCAGACACCAAACTGGATCAGTGGGTTGGTACTCAGATACTTGTCATAGTTTTGCTGATTAGCGTGTAGCCAGCAGTGACATGAGGGCATGGTAAACACGCATGTCATGGCAGCTCTTAAATGAAGATAGGCAGGGGCGGAGCTATAGGGGGGACAAGCAGGGCATTTGCCCCGGGGCCCGGGGCCCTCCTGTATTGGTGTTGGGGGCCTTATTGTGACCATGGCAGGCTGTATGGAGGGGCCCTATAGGTGGTTTGCCCTGGGGCCCTGTTTGATGATGGGCCCAGTATTAGACCTGCACTGTACTTGAGTAACTGGGTGACGTTGGTGTTGATTTGATTGTTGTCTGATTTCTTCTCCTCTTTTAACATATATGTGGCAAAAAGTCAATTGTTGGTCCCAGTTGTGATTGGGGACTCCTTCAGCGTCCTACAAAGAAATTGGCTAACTTCCTTCCAAGATGTGTTTTGTAAAGCCCAGGCTGCAGCAGGTTGTTGTTCTTCAGAGCTGTGTTTGCTCCTGAGTGCCTCAGTCATTCCTTGTGTAAACAGAGAGATGTAGTTTGACCTGACATGGGCCCCGACGTACGTAGACAGGTGTGGCACTCTTTGGCATGCAATCAATGTGTGTGTGTGTGCGTGTGCGTGTGCGTGTGTGTGTGTGTGTGTGTGCGCGTGCGCGCGTGTGTGTGCGCGAGTGTGCATGTGACCGTGAGCGGAAGAAGACGTCTCTGTGTGTGAATATTTGCATTTTTTTTGTTTCACAGAATACAAATACATAATGTGTTGAATGTTGCCTATATTTATTGTATTTAACTCATCACTTTGCTTAAGTATTTCATTGAATCATCACCCAATTTCCACCATGTCTCTGGGGATGCTGACCTCATTGCTCTCCCTTAACGGTATATAAGTTAGACAACACACACCAAAGTGCTATATGGTATGGATAAGAGAGATAAGCCCCAGGGAGGCGTGTTGGTTAGTTATACCTTTATGAGCAGACCAGCCCCTAGGTGTTTGTGCTCAGCCATTTCACACAAAGGACATATTTTGAGGCAAAGGTCACTTTTTGTAGATGTGTGTACATAGCATTGCCTCACACTTTACTCTTTTTTTACCTTAAAGTGGCACGAAGAGATTGGGTGGGGGGGTTTGTTGCCCGTGTTAGGCCGGATCTCTTTGAGTTGGGCCAAAGTTCAGTACTACTCCAAGTCAGGGGTGCATTTCTCAAAAGAGAAGTTGTTAGCCTGTTAGCAACATCGGTAGTTGCCAACGGGAAAATGCATTGAAAACAACAAAGTAGCTAAGGTAGTGAGCAACTTTGGCTTTGAGAAATGCACCCCAGTGTAGCAGTGGGCCTGAATAATTGAAGGCAGGCCATCCATGCTTGGTATCAGATATCATCGGCGTCATTAGAAAGATTGGTGAGAGTGGTGGTGGGAGTGGTGGGAGTTGAGAGGATGCTGCGCTCTAGTAGCCGCTTGGTTTGCACCACCAGCACATTGCCAGAGTCCACATGAGTCTTGATCATGACATAAAACATACCTGCTGTGATTATTAAGTACATAATACTGGATTCCCATAATAATAATTTCAATTTCGGCATAAGATCAGGCTTAATAAATATGTCAGGCTCATAAATATGTTTGGATTGGGAACATGTACCTGGAAACATAGCCTGTGACGCAGCCGTCTCATGAGGTATTAGAAAAGAAAACATGTATGGTATGGTTGTGTTTGGCACAGTGTTCGAATGTCTCAATCTACCCGTTTACACACCAATGCCTCCATCAGTCTATCCTTCTCACATCCTTTAACATTCAGAAGTCTTCTGCATGCCGTGCCGACCCCACAGATGTCTCTATGCGCGAGGGAGAGGCATACGTACATGCTCCCTGGCATGCAGATGCAAACTGTCATTTGCACGGCCGGTGCACGGTGAGCCAGTGTGGGAGGGGCGGGCTCGTGTAAGGCATCATCTCCAATCACAGCCGGGAGGGACCCGTCTCTGGCATCGCTGTCTGTCCGCACCCATTTTAACCCCTCCGCTATCTCTAACAAGATATTGATTTCAGGAAGGCCCGCATCCAATCAATGCCTTAAGTGGATTTTTTTTCCGAAGCCAGCTGTATCCGTGTGTGTGTGTGTGTGCACGTATGTGTGTGTGTGTGTGTGTATGTGTGTGTGTGTGTGTGTGTGTGTGTGTGTGTGTGTGTGTGTGTGTGTGTGTGTGTGTGTGTGTGTGTGTGTGTGTGTGTGTGTGTGTGTGTGCGCGCGCGTATGTGTGCGCGCGCATGTGTGTGCGCGTGTGTGTGTGTTTGTGCGTGCGTGTGCCTGCACGTGTGTGTAAGATAGCATGGGGGACGGATGCTGTCTAGTGCAATGGGCAGAGCTAGAGACCGACAGCCCGACTGCTTGATGACTCCAGCAGTAGGAAGCAGGGACAGCAGAGAGACTCACTGACCTTCACTCAGAGCTAGACGCCGACGCCAGTCCTTAAAGCTGAAGGACAGGACTCATTCAGGGGGGATGGAGAGCACACACACACACACACACACACACACACACACACACACACACACACACACACACACACACACACACACACACACACACACACACACACACGGCTGTTATTTTAGATGTTATTAATTCATATCAGTGCCTTTGTGCCCCGCTGCATCTTTTTAGGGTGGTCACCTTGCATGGTGAGTGTAACACAATTATTTCAAGCAGGGGGGTGACCTACTAAAAGCATGCTCTGTTAGTGCAACCTTTTAAGGCTGCTGTGAAGGTCTATCCGTGGTGGTCTACCTTGTGAGTAGGTCAAACAAACACCCCATTCTGGCAAGTCTAGTTGTATCAAGTCCAGTGCACACAAAATCACACAGAGCTGCATTTAGAAAAGACAATATGTATTTACTATGGAATATACAGTAGTTTTGGGGAGGAAAGGTGATGCAGTGTAGCCAGGCCGTGCCCTTCTAGTGACGCAACACATTCAGGGTAGCTTCAAGTCAGACCACGAGCAAAACAAATATAGTTTCTGAGCTCTCAAAAAATCCGGACCCCCTACCACGTTGTCGGGAAGCATAGATCCATAAGCAAAGCAAGGGAGGCGGGTCGACCATACCGTTTTGGAAATGTTAGTTAGTTCTTATGCTCTTGGTCAGACCAAGTCTCGAAGAGATTTGAAAGTCGATGATAATCAGGCTTAGATGCAGTGATGGGCAGATTTCATCCTTTCATCGATCACAAAGCTGTATTTTTTTTAGGATGGAGGAGGAGGAGGCCGATTTCATGCAGCTACTGTACCTATACTGTAGTTGGCTCTCACCAACCGCCTGGCTCTGTTGTTTGGACCTGTTTTTTTGTGACAATAAGCAAATGTGGGGCTGTAACCTGCTGTAGTGGCGGCCGCCCGGCGGGTGGTGATTTGTGGTGGTGGTGGGCTAGGGAATGTGCTGAATAGTATAGAATGTCTGTATCCTCACAGAGGTCACGCATGGCCAGCACCAGCATGCTCTACTGTGCACCATATGGGCTGACACCAGCGAATGTCTCGTCTGCCTGCACACACATACACACACACCTACACACACACAAACACACACACACACACACACACACGCACTCATCCATACACAGATGGAATCCCGTATTTACATCCAAATACATGTTACACACGCACACATCCATACACACATGGAATACAGTACATACATCCAAGTACACGTTACACATGCACATATCCATACACTGATGTGCTTGCACACACACACACACGCACACAGATAGTGGTGGTATGGGACATGTGACCATCACGTTAGTTATTTTGGTCTTAGACATACATGTGAAGCACACACACTATACAGCACTAATGAGAAAACTCTCCAGAGATGTGTCCTACATGAAGCATGAGAGGAGGAAAAAAGGAACTTTTTAAAGTGAGCCTTTAAGCAATGTGTTCCTCTTAATTTGTCCTAACACTCACACTGTGGCTCCTACGTGTGAGGCTGCAGCAGCAAGCAGACACAGGCAGATGCACCAGGAGCTAGAGGGAGAGAGAGCGAACGAGGGAGAGATAGATAGAGAGAGAGAGAGAGAGAGTGGGGTTGCAGCGGAGGGGAAAAAAAGGGAGCAGGAGAGGGAGAGAGGGAGCGAAGGAAGTGCTTGCAGTTCTGCTGAGAGGAACAGAGGAGTGAGGTTACAGCGATTGATTGAATAAATGCGGTAAAATCTCTTCCGCTGGCTTGCCAAAGGACAGAGCGAGAGGGAGAGAGAGAGAGAGTGGGTGGGTGGAGAGGCTTAGGAGAGTGAAGGTTAGGATTGCTGCCGAGTAAGACAGAGGCAGCAGCGGAATAGAAGAGAGACAGACAGACAGAGAGAGAGAGGAGGGAAGAAGGCACTTGGAGGAGGGAGAGAATGGGACCGCGGCGGAGGGGGACGCAGAGCTGTAGCCAGACGCCAGGTATGGAGGAGAAGTAGCGGGAGCCAGAGATCCGGGATATGCCAGAGCTCTGGGAGCAAACATGCACACGTGAGGCCAGGGCACTTCATTAGTTTTGATGGGACACTTGCTGACTGATGGACACTTAGGAAGGATACGCGCTGCTTATCACCTCACCTCATTGGACGAGGATGATGGTCAATGTCCATCCAATCGGATGCTGACCCTGAGCCGATCTCCAGCAGGTGATGGGGAACAGCTGTGACCGAGGTATTGCTTCCTCTCTCTCTCTCGCTCTCTCTCTCTCTCTCTCTCTCTCTCTCTCGCTCTCGCTCTCTCTTCCGCTCTCTTCCTCTCTCACTCACTCTCCTTCACTCCTTACACCGCATCTCGTCCACCTTTCACTTTAATTAGGCTGTGTTCTGTTACATTCGCTGGGCTATAGCCATGCCTGCTTCCGACGTCACGGACGGATAAGCATCGTTAAAATGTCGTTATGGTTGAAATTGTGTAAACTTCTGCTCCTTGCTGTCCCTTTTTTATCTCAGCCTTGGAGGAGAGAGAGCAGGGATGGCCTTCAGACACTCTTCTCTGCTCTGCAACAGATAATGTGCGCTCACATTTCATAGGCACCGCAAGGACACGGCCAGCCTCGTCCCGACTGTAATCGCTGCAGCACTCTTAGGTTTATTCAAGAGAGAGAGGCAGTGCAGAATTTGAATATGCCAGTCCAGAAAATACACTTTGGAAAAACAAAAGGACAAAGCTTTGCAGAAACAGCGGTAATCCATGCTGCACTGTAGTGTGCCAAAACTAGCCGGCTCTGTGGCGGAGGACTTGATACAGCAGTTTTTTTAAAGCACCCTTTTGATTTTGCTGATGTGCACAACAGACTCACACGCACATGCACGTATGCTCACACACACAAACACACACACACACACACACACACACACACACACACACACACACACACACACACACACACACACATACACACACACACACACACACACACACAGCCCCTCTTTCTCGCAGTATCTCTGTTTTTCCCCAGCCGCTACCAGTGCAAATCTCAAAGGTGTAAAAGGTGAAGGGAGCAGAGGATGGTCCTGACCAATTTGAAAAAGTTGAAAATGTGATTTAATTGTGTGTGTGTGTGTGTGTGTGTGTGTGTGTGTGTGTGTGTGTGTGTGTGTGTGTGTGTGTGTGTGTGTTTGTGTGTGTGTGTGTGTGGGTGCACGCAACAGCCTTTCCCATGCATTTTTCTATGTCTCCTCCTGCTCCACTGCAGCGATCTGTTCCTCATAACAGATGTCAGGGTCCAGTTTGCAATCCAACACTAATGCTTTGTAGAGAGGAAGGGAAGGGAACAAGAGCTAAGAGCTAAATTTAGGCCGAGATTATTTGGCCTGGCTGGCATGATTGTTATCCACAAATCAAGTGTTTTAAAAGCATTTTTTTTTGGAAGTGAACGGTGTGATGTGGCTTCAGTATGTCTCATAACCTGGACTGTATGATGCTTTGGGGTGAGGCTGGGGCAACCGGTGTAAGACACGCACGCACACACACACACACACACACACACACACACACACACACACACACACACACACACACACACACACACACACACACACACACACACACTGTTCAAGCTGACTTGCCCGGGCGGTTTTCCAGCCGGGTGAGTTGATACTCCATTGTCCAAGCTTTCGGGGGCCGGTTTGCCTGAGGAGAACTTAACCCCTTGCAAAACTATCCCCACATGGGCGACCTGGTTGCAAACAAAGGAGCCACTTTGTTTTGTCGTGCAAGGTGAGTTGAAATCTAGCATCGAGCCCCTTGCAAGAAAGTACCTTTTTTCTTGGTGCTGGATTTCAGCGAGGACGGATAACGATTTGGCCAGGGCAGCAAAGCAACTCCCCCTCAGGACGTAGGATCACTGGGGCGTAACTCGCAACCTTACCACCATGTGTCCTTGACACACTTCACGGAGTGATGGATGAACTCCCGGAAAAACATGCAGACATGCACTTTTGAATATGATTGGTTGTTTCAACCAAACTAGGCGGAGGGTTTTGGAAAAGAAATAATGCCAGATGTGCATCCCAAGTCCTCTCCAATGTGAACTTGACAAGTTTGCAAAATTGACATTTATGGAAGGACTGAATGTTTGTACAGAACCTTAAACTGTGTCTGGGAGCAAGCAGGGGTGTGTGTGTGTGCGTGTGTGTGTGTGCGCGCGTGTGCGTGCGCGTGCGTGTGCGTGTGCGTGTGCGTGCGCGTGCGTGTGCGTGTGCGTGTGCGTGTGTGTGTGTGTGTGTGTGTGTGTGCGTGTGTGCGTGTGCGTGTGCGTGTGTGTGTGTGTGAGATGAATGGCCGTTCAGGTGGCTGTAGCCTCCTCGGTCTCTTTCAGCCCTGTACTGTGTAGTGCAGCCCCATGGGGCTTGTGGTGATTATTGGTTCCAGAGGGGTATACTAAGAAGCTGGTTCAGGAGTAAACCAGGTTAAAATAAGAGGTAAATCATCTAATAGAAGAGCCTGGAGTGTAAAGAAAATGAGGACTCCATGTTCTTCTATTAGATGATTTACCTCTTAACCTAGTTTACTCCTGAACCAGCTTCTTAGTATAGGCCCCTGGGTGGTAGTGGCTGGTGTTTATGTGCATGGCGGCCATGTTTGTTGCCATTGGCTGCAGAAGTGCTCCTTGTCTGTCTGTATGCCCCTGCCCGGTTTTATTCACTTAGACACACACACACACACACACACACACACACACACACACACACACACACACACACACACACACACACACACACACAGAAAGGTAATACTTCCTTCTCCTACTTTCCCTGCACTGTTTTTGTTTTTTCTCTCTGTCTGACGTCTGTAACACAAGCATCTGGTGTGTCCACCCCCTCTCTGCCTCTCTCTGCCTCTCTCTCTCTTTCCCTCTCTCTCTCTCTCTCTCTCTCTCTCTCTCTCTCTCTCTCTCTCTCTCTCTCTCTCTCTCTCTTCTCTCTCTCTCTCTCTCTCTCTCTCTCTCTCTCTCTCTCTCTCTCTCTCTCTCTCTCTCTCTCTCTCTCTCTCTCTCTCTCTCTCTCTTTCTCTCTCTCTCTCTCTCTCTCTCTCTCTCGTGACTAGAGGTGTCGGCGGAGCGCTCGCCCCGGCGCAGGAGCATCTCCGGGCTCGGCAGCTCTGAGAAGAACATCTCCATGGATGGGCCCAACTCCTCCCCCTTCAAAGTGCCGGTGAGTCAGTCTGCCTGACAGAGAAAGTGTTTGTTTGTGTGGCTGTGAGCGAGTAATTGTGGGGTTGTTATTACAGCCCGTGTCTGTCATGTAGAGGATGTCGGAAAAAACCCTGTGGCACACACACACACAATGCACTGAGTGGCCTAGTCTGAAGCATATTGCATTTGTATTGAAAGTAATTGGATGTTATTTTATACGGAAATACTTAACAGGCATTGCCACAGTCTGTGTTGGATGAAATACCTCTATGTAGTTGCAAAAATTCAAAGATCCATGCACAGCTTCTAGGTGCTGATAAACGAAGGAATATGCAATACTTTAAAAGGAAAAAAGTTTACCGCACACTTGTTTGACTTAATGCTCTTTTATTCAGAGCGAACAACGCGTTTCGCCTCTGTGCGTCATCAGGTTCGCCCAGGCCTCTATGTAGTATTCTGGTATCAAAGCAGTAGAAATGTGTGTACTTGAAAAGTTTTAGTTCATTTATTCGAAGTAGTTTTTTCGCCGCCTAGTTTTACTTTGACTGCCGTTGTGTTTTATCTATAGGCTTCCTGATAATCTGCCTCTTTTAATGAGTGACGCCGTGGGAGTAGTTCGGCCGCCTCTGAAGAGCGGGAAATGCAGACTAATTCTTTTGATGATATTTTTGTCTCGTTGAGAACTAGGACACCACTGGTATTTATACCTACCGCTTTTTGGGAAGGTAGTTGGGGGTTTTGGGAGTAACTTTTGGGAATAGTTGGATGTAGAGTAGACAATTACATATGTCTGTCTGTCCGCTGTGTTTTTGTTTTTGTGTCTTTGTCATCCTTCGGCATACTTGTGTGCTGACGCTTACTGTGCTGTGCTGCTGTCTCTCTCTGTCTCATGCCACATCCTGGTGTCAGTTTCGTAGTCAGTGGTTTGGCCTCGAGTCTGCAGCTGGCTACTGTCATCTCATTCTGCCACAACTGACTCATAGTTGTCCCCTACAGAGGGTGGGGCGATGAGAATGCGGATTTCAGCTACAGTCTCCCTTCTGGCTGGTTCGGAAAAGTATTCGGATAGAGCCAGTGCATTGGGTTTGTTGTTGTTTGTCTGTACTAGGACAGAGATATGGGTCGTCTGGGGCAAGGTCTGGGGCTGATTCTAGATTCTCCTCAGACATCATGGCAAGGTGAATGGGAAACGAGGACAAATAAGCTGACAGACATTCCCTATGCTGATCTGCACCTGTCTCAGTAGACCACTCATCCCCTTCTTCCTGTGACCTTCACTGTTTCTGCTCTCTCTCTCTCTCTCTCTCTGAAATTCTACTGTCCAATTATCTGTCGGGCTATCGGTCTGCCTGTCTGTCTGTCTGTCTGTCTCTCTCTCTCTTAGATTCTACTGTCCAAATGTCAGCAGCCTCCTATATTGTCCTCCATGTTATCAGTCAGCCCTCTCTTAGTGTCATTGACGAGGCCTACTTTCCCTTATCACTTCCCCTCCCCCCATATCTCCAATATAAACTATTATGTCTCGCTGCTCTAGTTCTACTCCATCTCTATCTTCCGATCTTCGTCTTTCTGTCTCTGTCTCACCCCCTCAACCTCTAGCCATTTTAATCTTCCCGCAGTAAAGCTGCTAGGAAGTTACGATTCATTTTACTGGAGGATATTATGACCCGATGAAGTGTTGCACTTTATGAAATGCACTGCTCTCTGCCTTAATGAATGATTTGGCCAGCCTCTCGTGAACTAGTGTACCGCCTTTCCCATCTTGGAGGTGACTATGCACTTGGCCTCAACCTATTCCCGAACTCTTACAGCGCAACTTAAAAGAAAGCAGATCTGTACCACCGCAGCAGCTCTGCCCTTGTCGTTAATATCGTGGCTATTATCTTAGCCTTTTACCTCGGCGCTTCAAGCAAAATGTAAATCACCCATGGAGAGCAGCACTGCATTGGGAGGTGTGTGTGTGTGTGTGTGTGTGTGTGTGTGTGTGTGTGTGTGTGTGTGTGTGTGTGTGTGTGTGTGTGTGTGTGTGTGTGTGTGTGTGTGTGTGTGTGTGTGTGTGTGTGTGTGTGTGTGTGTGTGTGTGTGTGTCTGTGTCTGTGTCTGTGTCTGTGTCTGTGTGTGTGTGTGTGTGGCCAAGTAAATGAGGGTTTCCTCTGCTACAGGAGAGAAAGAGAGCAGTAAAATCTTAAGTGCAGTTTGCTCGGAGCCCAATTCCCCCAGCTGAGGCTGTCTGAAGTGAGCCAGGCTCTCACAGCGATGTGGCTGCTGACTTACTGTATGTGCCTGGCCCTGGTGAGTGGTGAGAAGTGCCGAAACGGTGAACAAACTTCCCCTGTGACTCAGAAGTCGCACTGACATAGGTCTTGCGTTAGTCATGTCTCCGTCTGGAGAGGTTTTGTTTTAGAAGGCCGGAGCGTGTAGTTACTTATTAATTTACACTCACAAACCTGCCCCTCTGCAGTCAAACCTGATTTATTATCCAGTCAGCGTAGCCGTGGCTAACACTACTGCTGGACGTGGGCGGCTACCATAGTAGTGTGTCTGATTGGTGACGATGTGGACAATAGGCCATCGCGGTAAAATGGGCCTGAAGCGTGACTGCTGCTGATTCATGGGGTTTTGTGCTCGTGATCATTTTTCACACCGTCAGTTGGAAACGCTTGTCTCCAGCAGCAATCTTGCCCAGTGTTTTTGTCGCAGGGCTAGTGCTTGAGTTTGGAGGATGTGCTGCCTGCCCGCTCGGCCTGTCTCTGGTTAATGTTTGAGCCTCCATGGTCATAATTATTGCTCAGGCCTCTCCTCTCGCCCTTTTTTCCTCTCGCAGGGCTTCTTCAGCAAACGTCTCAAAGGATCCATCAAGCGGACCAAGAGCCAAACCAAACTGGACAGGAACACCAGCTTCAGACTTCCCTCCCTCAGACCCTCGGACAATGACAGGTAGGCCTTAAATACTAATGCTCTGTGACTCTTTTGCCACTGTTGTGGTCCATAGGGAAATGTGAAGTGGGAATTTGTTATTCTGGCAAATGTGGGGAGGAATGAAACATGACGGTGAATTAGTGTTGTTTTACAACCTTTAGTTCATCATGTAATGTTTGGAAAGGTTTGGCTGTGGCTTTGGCCTCAACTGCACATGATTGACTCTTGGCCGCCCCCTTGTGGAAAGGCCAAAATCCTGTGGTCAGATGTCAGCCGCAGCTGTAGTTGCATTGCCCTTGTGACTTCTGACAAAATCGTCTCTAATTTTGGGCTGCTTAGTTCATTTTTTTAAGAACCTCGACCATGGCGTCATCTGGAGTTCATCCATTATCAGATGCGAGGATGATGCTCTTGCTAGGGAGTGGTGCTTCCAGTGCTCGGTGGATTAATATGCGTGGCAGACAGATAATAGTCTTACTGTAAGCCATCTGAATTATCTTGCTCTGCGGCTTGGGAGAAAGAATTAAAAAGAGATTGTTATCTTATACAGGACAGGGATCGATATAATCCCTTTCTCTCTCTTCTGTTTTTGGAGTCTGGGTTCTCTTCAAGGGCTGGAATTGCAGTGGTGACTAACTTGGGATGGACAGTCTTTCATTGATTAGCCTATACCAGTGGTTCTCAAACTTTTTTTGAACAAATGCTCCCTTGGCCTCATGACAAGCCTCCCAACGCCCCCCTTAGTATTAAAAAATTGAATGGACTAATGCCCCCCAATGGCAACTAAGCACCGCCCCCTCTTAGCTGTATCCTTCTCAATGCCCCCCTAGAGCTCTTCAATGCCCCCTGGGGGGCTGTACAGCCCCCGTTGAGGAACACTAGCCTATACGTTTCCCATCCACACCAAAATACAAAAACATGACGACTTGCAGACAGTCTTTAATGACTCTTTCGTGTGTGTGCGCGTGCGTGTTTGTGTGTGCGTGCATGCGTGGTTTGACATGTGCAAGAAGTGCAGTGCAGTGCATGTCTGTTCCCTCTTTTGTACATCTGTATTTATGACAACTGGGCGAATGTTTGTGATGGCGAGGCATTCTCTTTTTGACCTCTGGTGTCACCCGGTGTCATGACTGCTCAGCCTGCCGTCCTGATGTAGCCGCGGCGGCTGCCTGCCTGCTCAGGGTGATGCTGATTGTGATGAGGTTAGGGCCGTGAGAACACACTGAACAAACGCAGGCTTTGGCGGACATCTGTCACTGTCCCTGTCTACGTGCACTTAGCGTTTGCCCTGTGTGTGTGTGTGTGTGTGTGTGTGTGTGTGTGTGTGTGTGTGTGTGTGTGTGTGTGTGTGTGTGTGTGTGTGTGTGTGTGTGTGTGTGTGTGTGTGTGTGTGTGTGTGTGTGTGTGTGTGTGTGTGTGTGTGTGTGTGTGGTAGAGAGAGAGAGACAGTGGGAGAGAAAAGCCTGTGTGTGTGTGTGTGTGTGTGTGTGTGTGTGTGTGTGTGTGTGTGTGTGTGTGTGTGTGTGTGTGTGTGTGTGTGTGTGTGTGTGTGTGTGTGTGTGTGTGTGTGTGTGTGTGTGTGTGTGTGTGTATGTGTGTGTGTGTGTGTGTGATAGAGAGAGAGAGTGTGTGTCTCAAAGAGTGTGTGTGGTGAGAGTGAGCCTGGCAGAGTGCAGAGGAAAGCACCACTGACTCCAGTGACGCTGCTCAGGGGTTGGTTGGTTGGCTCTGTGTTGTGATGCAAGTGAAGCTCCGTCCCCCCTCCACTCCCTCTCCTTCGCCCGTCCGCTCCTTAACTGTCTTTTCAAACTGCTCTGTCATGGTCCCTGGCTTCAGCAGCCGGGCTCATGAAATGCACCATGAGCACCTCAACGTTTCTCAGAAAGGCCAAGAATGTTCACCTGTCCAAAGCGACTCTCTTCAGGTAAGACCAGGGGATGTCATGCTCCGAAACATCAGTCTGTATCCAGCAGCTAAAAGTATCAGTTCGGTTACCTGAAATGAGATGTGCTTTGTAACTTACATAGTATGGATGTGATGGGTCCTATTGCATTAGACAAGATGGTAAAGCACTGCAGGTTGATTTGAATGTAGACTTCCCATGCTATGCCATCTGCACATTACATCCGGTATGCCTCAGTGTCTGTGCCCAAGTTAATGTTCTGTTATCAAAGCATTAGCTTCTTCCCTTGATTTTCCCTGGAGGGTGATCTGGTTTCAAGCATAATGTGCAGCAGGCTTTGGCTAGTCAGTGTTCCAAACGTTCACCCCAGCTAAAAGACTTGACCCCCCTCCAGAGGTAGCATTAGTTAGCATTAGCTAGGGTTGAGTATCGGAAGGGTTCCTTTCGATACCGGTACCAAATCGATACTTTTAAAATGGTGCCGGTTCCTAAACGGGACCTTTTTTTATTATTTAAAAAATTAAAAAGCACAGATTTTGTAAGGAAACAATGACTTTATGTAATAGCCTACATTAGCTAGTGCTTTTGTCCCCTTTCTTCCAACTTTGTTCCTCTGTCAATTCCTTTATTTTTTAAATCCATTCTCTTAGTGAGTCTTCAGTTCTGGTCTGAGGTGGATACCATAGCGGAGGGTTATAAATAGGCTTTGCCATTTGTTCTGGACCTGGTCCCGATCTACTGTTTAGTGTTGGACCTGGGAAATGGGTTTGTGCCGCTGCCAGCTACCTCTATGAATCATTTGTGTAATGACGTGTGTGTGTGTTTGTGTGTGTGTGTGTGTGTGTGTGTGTGTGTGTGTGTGTGTGTGTGTGTGTGTGTGTGTGTGTGTTTGTGTTCGCGTGACACTTTTTGTGTTTCCCTCTGGCCTTTAATCTTGCCCTGCATAATTCGCGTGCTTGTGTTGTAGTCAGCATCGGATTATAATGACACATATGCCTACTGCTGATGTATGACAGACGTGTGGTGTGTGTGTGTATAGTGTTTGTTTGTCTGTACATGTGTACATGCTTGAGTGCTTATGTGTACATGTATGGTTACTATTCTGTATTGAGTTTCAACTAAGGGGCAGCCGTGACCTTGTGGTTAGAGAGTTGGTCTTTCAATCTAGGGGTTGCAGGTTCGAATCCTCCCCTGACCTCTCCCTACATCTCCAGGCACATAACCCCACATTGCTCCAGGGACTGAAACCAATAACTTGAAAAATAATAACGGTAAGTCGCTTTGAATAAATGAAAGCGTCAGCCAAGTGCAATGTAATGTCATGTAATGTAATGTAACTCTGAATGGAAGTCATAAGTGCTTTCGTAAATACTCTATGGTGTTGTAGCTAACACAGGCTGGAGCTGCATGTGGGCCACACAAGCGTCTCCTCTCCACAGATGGTGGCCCCACATCCCACCTACAGTAGGTGGCCAGACATCCTCTGCCCCATTGGGAATGGGACGTGGGTTAGCATCTCCCCTGTGTTTCCCCACTGCTGGGGCAGAGCATTCTATTGGGAAAAATTCATGGTCCCTCGCTGATGGTTTGTGTACGGCTTGTAGAATGCTGTGCCATTTTTCACAATTAACTTTTGAACAGCCCCGTCTGAGACCGACCCCAAACTATTGATTGGTGATGTTCATTATTATCCACTGAATTAAACCTGCATAAAGCTGTCTGCAGTTGAGGCCCATTGAGTATTTAACTCCGGTTCCTCTGTGTGTACTCTATTGTGTGGCGCGAGACAGCGGGAGGGAGCAGCCCGTCTCCTCTCGGTACTCTTCTCGTGCTGTGTAATGTTGTTAGCCTAGGGCCTGATCGCATTATAGCCGCTTCCTCCTTCCCTCACCCAGGGCCTAGCTGTCCCAGTGGTCTCCAGAGTTCCCCTGTTTGGCTCGGCTATGCTATGAAACTGCCCCATTGATCGTCTGCTTTTCTTTCCACAAAAGACCCAGACACACGTCTCGGAGGCGCCTTGTATCTTGGTGGGCACGACTTCTCAGTTACTTCTCAATGAAAGTGATTTGGAAAGATCTCTCAAGCAGGCGCAGAGGAAGTGTAGACTAAAACCCTAACTGTGTCGATATGTTGGTGTGCAAGGCCTGTGTAAGTCAGATGACATATAAGAGGTGGACAGGAAACGAATGGGGGGAGAGACAGTGAGGGTTCGGCAAACGAACCGGGCTGGGAATCGAATCCGGGTCGGCCGTATGGCAGACGAGTGCCCTATTGGTTGGCCACGGCAGGCCCCTGCTTGAAGCTTCTTATTACTTTCCAAATGGCACATCTGCACGTTCAGGTGTAATATAGTACCTACAGAAGGGAGGGACGCACTACGAGAATCTCTCTCTCTCTCTCTCTCTCTCTCTCTCTCTCGCTCTCGCTCTCGCTCGCTCTCTCTCTCTCTCTCTCTCTCTCTCTCTCTCTCTCTCTCTCGCTCTCGCTCTCGCTCTCGCTCTCGCTCTCGCTCTCGCTCTCTCTTTCTGTCTAAATGGAAGCTGTTTGTGTAAGTGCATCTCACAGTAGTTGGACCATTCCCTCTGCTTTGCTAAATGGAAACAGCTGGACTGAGACGCATGATTGAATAATCATCTGCTGAAAACCCTACATGGCACTTCATTTAGTCTAGAGCAAGTGTGCCACTGGCTGTTTTTTTTGACTGAGTTGTGGATTTCTCAGGGTGCAGGCAGCACATTGAAACACATGTGTGTGCCTCCCTCAAGACTGTACTTCAATGACAGTGGCCTGACCTGTGTGTTCACACATTCATTCCCATCTGTTTCTGTGTCTTCTGAGATATCGCTTTTGGTTGTGTTTAATACTTGCATTCATATTACTCGATTTCCTCCTCCGCAATGGCTTCTAGTTTTATGCAATATAATAAATTGCATTTTGACAACCTGTCATTTGCGTGGGGTTGAATGGACTGTCTCAGCTGCAGCATCATTAACACAGCGGAATCGGCTACAGCTGTGGCACATGTTTGTGAACACCTCTCTTCCCCAAGCTGCGTTGAGGCATGACGCCTCTAAGGGCCATCCCTGTGGCAACGGACCCAGTGGGGAGAGCCATTGGCCCCCACACAGGTCCCTGTTTATCTCCCCTGAAAGCAAAACAAACCAGCAGAAAAGACTTGCAGCCAAGGACTGAGTCACTTCCATTCACCTTGGCAGATAGCTTGAAAATATGTAGACAAGTGTCAAGTGTGAGTTGAGTGAGAGAGAGCAGGGAGAAGAGCTTCCATCTACTCTAAGTGGACCACAAAACCATGTGCAGGATGAAGCACTGATATGTTCTTGGGATACTCCCTGAAGTGGATCTTCAGTTGTTTTTCGTAGGTACATCTTCCTTGATCTTCCATGTTGTGCAGCTGTTTTATTTAGCCACTGTGAGCTCACACCATCTGCTGAAAATATTGCTTGAGCTGTGATTCTTGGGAATGCTTTAGTTAACAGCATAGTTTGTGTGACTGACTGCTTGCCATTTTTTGTTTGTTCTGTGAGAGCCTCTGTTTTCCTTTCGTCACTGCCACCATTTAGCTGTGCTCCCTGTCAGATGACTGTGCTTGGCAGTGACGGGACTTCCAGGGATGGGGTGGGGTGGGGTGCTGGAGGGAGGGAGGGAGGTTTCGGGTGGCTAAAGGGGTGCTGCGTTGCAGCTCTGGTCAGACCCCTCTGTGCCACTGCTCCAGCAGTCCGGCAGAGCGCACTCATGCTCCACGGCAATAAGAAGTGACTTCTGCGAGTCCATCTCAGCAGTGCACTGAGTAAATGCTACATGTTTTTACGGTTGACATTCAGTGGGTGTGACATGGCTCGTGAAATAAAAAAGGGACGACTAAATGTCTGATCTTTTAAAGATATTTTTTTGGAGTTTTATTTATAGTATAGTGAAGACCGTGACAGGAAGCGAGTGGGTAGAGAGAGAGACGGGGAAGGGACCCGGGTCGGCCGCATAGTAGACAAGTGCCCTACCATTAGGCCACGGTAGGGCCTAAATGTCTGATCTTGTTAAGGGAGTGAAATGTGAGGCGATTGTGTTGTTGATGTGTGTTTGTTTGTCTTGCTTGTTTTGTTGTTCAGGTCGAGAGGCCTACCCAAGCTGAAGGAGTCCTCTTCCCATGAGTCCCTGCTGAGTCCAGGAAGTGCGGTGGAGGCTCTCGACCTCAGCATGGAGGAGGACGTGTATGTCAAGCCATTGCACAGCAGCATCCTCGGACAAGAGTTCTGCTTCGAGGTGAGATGCTGAGACTGAATCCCTCTATTTTAACTGTTAGCGAACTAAGATTCATGTGGCTTTCATCATGGCCGTAATTTTCAAGGTTTGGATAAGACATGTCCATACCACTTTTGAGGTAAACCTTGCTTGTACCAGCCACTTTTTCACAAATGTAATGTAAAAATTGCATACCCGGAGAATATCCTATGTTAATGTCCCCACCACTTTCCATTACACCTCTGGCTTTCATATGTGCGCACATATGTGGTATCTAGTATGTGTACGTGATTTTTTTTCCCCTTTGTTTGTTGCTGTGGCAATTGATTTTTTTATCCACCCTCGTGATGTCCGGATGCTAAAATAGCTTTTTGGCTCTCCACAGGTGACATACTCAGGTGGCAGCAAGTGCTTCAGCTGCGCCTCGGCATCCGAGAGGGACAAATGGATGGAGAACCTGAAGAGAACCGTTCAGCCCAACAAGGTAATTACGCCTACCACATCCATTAATCATTAAAGTAATTTAAATAGCTGTTTTGACAGGCGACGGGCAGAGTTTTTTTTTTTTTGCCATTGACTTGTATACAAATGAGTCTTCCCAAAAGCTTTTGTGGGTGACTTTCTATGTCAACCCCATTTTAGATTTATGTGCAACGCCATCTGTTAGGTTAAATTACTTTGCTTTTTATCGCCAGGACAACTGTCGGCGGGCCGAGAACGTCCTCCGGCTGTGGATCATCGAGGCCAAGGACCTGCCGCCGAAAAAGAAGTACTTCTGCGAGCTGTGCCTGGACGACGTGCTGTACGCCCGCACCACCAGCAAGACCCGCGCCGACTGCCTCTTCTGGGGGGAGCACTTTGAGTTCTCCGGCCTGCCCTCCGTCAAGAGCATCACCGTGCACATATACCGCGATGTCGACAAGAAGAAGAAGAAGGACAAGAATAACTACGTCGGCCTGGTCAACATCCCCGTGTTGGGCGTCATGGGCAGGCAGTTTGTGGAGAAGTGGTATCCGGTCAGCACTCCCACCACCAGCAAGTCCAAAGGAGGGGGCCCGTCGATTCGCATCAAGTCCCGCTTCCAAACCATCACCATCTTGCCCATGGAACAGTACAAGGAGTTTGCCGAGTTTGTAACGAACAACTACACCATGCTGTGCTCAGTCCTGGAGCCAGTGATCAGTGTGAAGAACAAGGAGGAAATGGCCAGTGCACTGGTGCACATCCTGCAGAGCACAGGGAAAGCAAAGGTACACAAAGCTCATTTACAATCGCCAATTAACTTAAGCAAGGCCTTCCACTAAACAGCACAGGGCTTGGTGATCAATCTATTGCACTATAATGATCATAATGATCAACCTCCACCAAATTAATTGATCCACATGGCAAATGCATAAGTGTCCACTACCACTGGTGTGTATCTGGGTGGTAAAGCTGTACGATAGATGAGTGCAATGAATGAACGTGTAGCTTAGTGAAGGAACTATCAGGGGGACATTAACTACAGTTGAGTTGTCCCCCACTGTTCATACAACACATACTATGTCATATTGATATACCCGATGCATTGTCTTCCATTAGGACTTCCTCACCGACCTGGTGATGTCGGAGGTGGACCGCTGTGCGGACCACGATGTTTTGATCTTCAGGGAGAACACGCTGGCTACCAAAGCCATCGAGGAGTACCTCAAACTAGTGGGTCAGAAATACCTGCACGATGCACTTGGTAAGGAAATATATTAACTGCTGATGGAATAAGCTTTTGGGCAAACGTATCACTGTCCAAGCAAGGTAATGTAATTGGGCTGGAAAATGAATCGAAAATCGTGATTTAATCGTGATATCGAAATCGGGATTTCAATCAGGATTTAATCGTGGCAATGTCGTGACGTGTCTTCGAGCGTCCTTGAAGCTGTAACATACTGACAGGTGGACAGATTTCTGGCCAGAAACACCAGCCTAAGTTTCATGCTATTGCCTCTTACATAATTATTACAATTCAGTTGTATTTTGTTCATCGCATATATATTTCATTCTTGGTTTTATTTCATTTTGGTATAATTCAAAAGAAAATTCTGCAAAAAAAATCTACAATCATGATTAATTATTGTGATTATGATTTTTTTCCCATAGTTGTGCAGCCCTAAAACAATGTAATAACCAGATCTGTTCCTCATTGTCATGTTTGTGTGGTTGTAGGGGAATTCATCAAGGCTCTGTATGAGTCAGATGAGAACTGTGAGGTGGACCCTGGCAAGTGCTCCAGTAGTGAGCTGCCAGAACACCAGAGCAACCTGAAGATGTGCTGCGAGTTGGCATTCTGCAAGATTATCAACTCTTACTGGTAATTTTGCACTGCATCTTGAAGTTTTAGAGAGAATTTTAAGTTATAAGATAAGATAAGATAAACTTTTATTGTCTGTTTGCACAGAAATGTGAAATTATGAAATGATTATGAAATAAAGCTACTTACTATAGTCGACTTATGTAGTTAGTATTATTCACCCAGTTGCAGAATTAGTTTCCTGTTCAATTCAATTAAATTCTTTTATTGAGGGTTAGCCCCTTGAGATGTTCCATCTCTTTTTCGAGGGGGTCCCTATAAACATAAAAAACATACATTACACACAGTCACACATCCACATCAGAGCTCTTCATCACTACAACTACAAACTACAACTGTGAAATGGATCATTTTTATTACAGATGGCAATGGAAAATAACGACTATTATCTAGCACATGACATACCCTTTTCCATGTCTGTGTTTGTTTTGCAGTGTGTTCCCTCGGGAGCTTAAGGAGGTGTTTGCCTCGTGGAAGCAGCACTGCCTGTCGCGGGGCAAGCAGGACATCAGCCAGCGTCTGATCAGCGCCTCTCTCTTCCTGCGCTTCCTGTGCCCCGCCATCATGTCGCCCTCGCTCTTCAGCCTCATGCAGGAGTACCCGGACGACCGCACCTCGCGCACACTCACGCTCATCGCCAAAGTCATCCAGAACCTCGCCAACTTTGCCAAGTAAGAGGAACAACTGTTTTAGTCATTCATCCTCGTTTAGACGTTGAACGTGCTGCCTTATCAGTGATACAGCACCAATGGCTTAAAGTATTGGCCCTAAGTAAGTTCTATGACATTCGAAGGTTTGGGTGCGCACATGCAAAAAAAACAATAATCTAGACGCTAGACAAAAGTGGTAGACGGTCTGATACAGCGGTCTGCACACTGGGTATCGAGCTCCAAAAAAAAATCAACTTTATTTCATTATGCAATCGACAACGTTTCAATCCACCAGTATCTTCCTCAGGCAATCTGTGGATCGAAACGTTGAACAATTGCACAATGAAATAAAGTTTATATTTTTTGGAGCTCCTACCCAGTGTGCAGACCACGCTATCACCCAGGTAAGTTCTAACCTAAGGCTCTTGGCTCGCCCTGACCAGGTTCGGAAATAAGGAGGAGTACATGGCCTTCATGAACGACTTCCTGGAGCACGAGTGGGCAGGCATGACGCGCTTCCTGCTGGAGATCTCCAACTCGGAGACCATCTCCAACACGCCGGGCTTCGAGGGCTACATCGATCTGGGCCGGGAGTTGTCCGTGTTGCACTCCTTGCTGTGGGAGGTGGTGTCCCAGCTGGATAAGGTAGGTCCTCTCTCTCTCTGACCCCTGGCCTGCACCCCTGTCTATGACTTTGAAGTAGAAATGGCCATTTGTCGAATGAAGGCACTGAGAATGCACTGTTTCTTATATATGATTTTACAGGACAGGAAGCTGGTGTCACTTGGGGTGTGAATTGAATTGTTATGCATTACACGTTTTCAGATTGTGCCACAGAATCTTAGGTAACACTTTACTTGACGCTGGTGTCATAGGCATGTCATTACAGTGTCATAACAGTGTCATGGCACAGTAATGCATGTGTCATAAACATTATGTCAGTCAAAAAGATGAGGCGCACACAAGGCTTGCAGGTTCAAAAAGTGTATTGTGTCCGACAAATTAACAAAAGAAGTCATCTTTTTGACTCTCCTAGTATCACTATTTTTGGTGAACAGTCGCACCAAGCAACAAGCGATCCTAAGTTCAAGGCGCAGACGCCAACTTTCTTTGTTTCATAAACATTATGTCCATGTCAAAAACATTTTATGACTGTTGGCCTTAAGTTGTCTTTGCCATAACTGAATGTCACTTAAGGCCACAGTCATAAAATGTTTATGGCATGGACATAATGTTTATGACACATGCATTACTGTGCCATGACACTGTTATGACACTGTAATGACATGCCTATGACACCGGTGTCAAGTAAAGTGTTACCGAATCTAATTTGGCCATGCTAAACAGCTTAATATAGAGGTGTAAGACTCTGCAGTCTGTATTTGTATGTAATGTTTGGGACAGTGTGGTTGTTTGCACTGTGTGTATTCTGGTATATAGTATGCTGCAAAAAGGTCTGTGTCAGTGTGCCAGTGTGTTTTATCAGTGACTGAAGTGGTTGGGTATAGTGTGCCTGCATCTGATGTCCTCAATGCTTTCATTCAGCATGAGTGCCTCCCTAACCAATAGCCTGCAAAGCAAAGCATGGGAGCATGGCCAAAAACACTGTTGCATAATTGGTTTGTTTTCCAGTCAGTAGTTTGTTTGTTTATCTCCAACCTTCCTGCATCTCAACATCTCATAACCGCCTGTTGTCTGTTGTCTGCCCTTGGTGCATGCATGTCCTGCCACTCATTTTATTTGGAATGGCTCACGTCATTTACGAGGCATGTGTTTATTTTTATTTTCCATTTAGTCCTAATTTGATTTCCTTTTGTTTTTGTTTCCCCCTCCTCTCTCTGTACTTCCTCTCTCCACCTTATTCTGCCTCCTTGGTTCCCGTCCTCCTCCCTCCCTCCTTCCCGCTCACCCCTCTTTTCTCCACTCCACCTTTTTCCTGCCCTACACACACTGTGTCTCCATGGTTACGCTGTCCTGCCACCAATGCATTATGGTGCTTCTCTTGCCGACCAACCCCCCTCCCTCCAAAAAAAAACCCCCAACCTGCACCTGCCCATCCATCCACCAACCCCACCACGCCATCTGCATTTCAAAAACACTTGCGGGGTGATGTTGGCCCCTGTTGCCCAATGTGGTTGCCATGGTTACGCGCGAACCCAGGGTGAAAATTCCTTCCTGCAGGCGACGGTGGCCAAACTGGGCCCCCTGCCCCGTATCCTTGGCGACATTGCCCGCTCGCTGTCCAGCCCCACCCCCCTTCAGCAGCAGCTGCGCCGCTTCCAGGACCACAGCTCCACCCACAATATCAGCGGCAGCGTCTCGTCCGGACTGCAGAGGATATTCGAGGACCCGGCAGACAGGTACCAGTCTCTTTCATTCCCTCTCCGCTCTTCTAATGGCACCGTCTCTTTTTTATGAGTTGGGGAGTATGATGACAGGTGGACTGGAGGCCACCTCCACAGGGAAGTGTGTTGGTGTCCAGTTTAATGGTGTGGTATGGGTACTGGTAAGATCACATTGGTACAGAGAACTACTCTAGACTTGCTATGGAAATCAGACAAATGGTTACGTTGGTTAAATCACATTTTGTCAAACGCAATTTCAAACTTCTGTGCTAACCCTGTTACATAGATTTTTGACAATAAAGTACACTTGACTTGACTTGACTTTATTTTGTACAGCTTGAATTAGGTTGAGTGTGATTTTTCTAATTGTAAAGTGGTGTTTTGTGATTTACCGCTCTAAGGATTTCCTTTCTCTTTTTTTCCTCCCTATATATTCCCAGCGAGGTGAGGAGCATCAAGTCGCCGGTTCAGGAGCTCATGGAGCATGGCGTGAGCCGGGGGGGCAAACACCCGATGCTGGGCCAGCAGTCCTCCACGCACAGCATGAGCTTCTCCGACAAGGAGGAGCGCGAGCCCCACCTCCCCAACGGACGCAGCATCTCCCTCATGGACCTCCAGGACAGCTACCTGCTGCAGAGCGCCCAGGCGCCCCTTCCCGTCCACGAGGCCCCTCCGCGGCTGGGCAGCCGAGTGGGCTCGCAAGCCTCCCTCGGCCCCACTCACGCTCCTCCACCGCCGCCTCCCCACCACCAACACCACCACCAACACCACCACCTCCTTCAGCATCATCCGCACCTTCAGCACCAACCGCAGACCGTAGCCCCGCAGGCCAAAGCGCAGCATCAGCAGCTGCTGCGTGAGAACCTTCCCCAGAGCGCGCCGCAGGTGCGGCGGCCCATCCACCCCTCGCTCAGCCAGCAGCGCAGCCTGCAGCCGCTCTCCTTCCAGAACCCCGTCTACCACCTCAGCAACATGCATGCGGCCGGACACTCCACCACGCACTCTACACACTCCACCCATTCCACGCGCTCGGCCCACTCCCTGCACCCGGACTCCAGCTCGGAGAACCTCAGCTCGGGGAGCTCGCGCAGCGCCAGCCCCAGCCCCAGCGCGGGAGCCCGTGGCGGGGGGGAGACGCCGACGCAGCGCGCCCCCCGCGTCCCCTCCAGCAGCAGCCTGGAGGAGGAGCTGCGGCGCAGCGTCCACGGCGACGAGTGTGTGGCCCCGGTGGGTGCGGCTCGCTGGCACCCGCCCCTGTCCGACTCGCTGCCCGGCGCCCAGGCGGTAGCCGTGCCCAGGCAGAGCACCGCGGGCACCGCGCACATCGTGAAGGTGGAGCAGCAGTGCAGGGCTGTGGCTGCGGCACAAATGAACCAGGTTGGTGGTGGCGCAGGAGGAGGAAACGGCGGCGGCGGTGTTGCTGCTGGTGGTGGCGTGCGTACGGCCAGGTCGCTGCCCCAGAGCGCCTCCCTGCGGAGCAGCAGCAGTGCCAACACGGAGCCCATTCCCCAGAGCGGAGGCCGCTCCAGACAGCAGTCCACCTGCTCCCGAGAGAGCCCCGTGCCCCCTGTGCGTGGAGCCAGCAGGCAGCAGGTATGTGTACCCCACAGTCGGTGTCATACTGTATTACAATGTCAACACAAAGTAACTACAATTCTGAAGATGTTTTTTTCCTATAGGTCTTTATGCTTCTAAACGTATAATAAACGCATGTAACATGCATTTTAGACACATCTACCCATAAAACACAAGCTAGAGTTATTATTGGAGAAAATATCACCTGTAGGCTACCCATGTGGCACTTGGGTAGGATGGGGAATTCCTTGGTCAGGTTGACCTCCTCCATGAGGATGATCTGTACCCACTGTACCCGTCTTCCACAGCAGGCTCAGTCCCCGGTGGATCCGGTCACCATGTCCCCAGTGGAGAGGACGGCCGCCTGGGTGCTAAACAACGGCCAGTACGAGGACGAGCAGGAAGAGGGCCAGAGCAGAGAAGACAACCGACATATCGAGAAGGTAAGGAAAAAACAAGACCATACTGTTGTTGGGGATGAGCTACACTCCTATCTCAGGAGACTTGTCCTGATCAAAATGTGATGAAGACGCTGACGAAGGCAACAGCCGAAACGTGTCTGTTTTCTGCTGCTATGTAAAAAAAAATGAAAAAAGAAGAAAAGAAGAACCAGAGTGCGATCCATCACCTCTTAACATTTCCCGATCAAATGTGATAAAACTGTTCACCGCCTTGTGCTGTGGTTTTTAACTTTTTTTTTCTTTTTCTTGTTTCAGTATGAGCAGGAGATCAGTAAGCTGAAGGAGCGTCTGCGCGTGTCGAGCCGGCGGCTGGAGGAGTACGAGCGGCGGCTGCTGACTCAGGAGCAGCAGATGCAGAAGCTGCTGCTGGAGTACAAGTCGCGGCTGGAGGACAGCGAGGAGCGCCTCCGCCGGCAGCAGGAGGAGAAGGACAGCCAGATGAAGAGCATCATCTGCAGGTACGGACACCGCGCCCCCTGCAGCAGTGGTCTCCAAATGGCGGCCCGCGGGCCAGATCCGGCCTGAGCATGGCAAACATTTGGCCCACCATGAGATTAGAGCAAATGTGTGAGCTATCTGTGGCCATATGGTCAGGCGATTAATTTGGCCATCGGCCTCATTTGCGTGACGTGATTTGGCCGTCGGGGGAAAATAATTTGAGACCACTGTCCCACAGTATTCACATCCTTTTGACACATGATGATAGTGACAATATAGGCCTACCATATGCAATTTGAGAGTAATGTGCCCAACACCCCCCCATGGTACTGACACCCATGAAACACTATTATGGAATATGGTGAGGGTGATGATGATATTCACATTTTGACAGTAATACCACTCCTGATTTAAAAAAAACCTGCTGAAATTTATGTTAAAATTTCGCATTGCACCATCTTCATCCACACACTGTAAATTAATTAGAACGTTATGCAAGATGTAGTGGTACTGCAAAATCAGTAATGGAGAAAGAAACATATGTTCAATACCGCCTCCAGACTCAAAGCTCTGGAGAAGTGGTGAAGCGTTGTGTTGTGTTTTGCATTTTTGGCCTGCACCGACTTCAGCTGTCTTTCACAGGTTAATGGCAGTGGAAGAAGAACTGAAGAGAGATCATGCAGAGATGCAGGCTGTCATCGATGCCAAGCAGAAAATCATCGATGCACAGGTAACTACACAAAGAGACAGAACTCTACAACAAATCTGTGCATATCTTACATGGGAAGGCCTGCGCGGGTGTGTGTGTGTGTCAATCTTCGAACAGGCTCATTCTCTAGGTTAACATGTGTCCAGGGTTTCTTCCTCGGAGACAACTTAGTTAAAACAGTAGCCCCTCATTCTTCCCCCTGTCGAGGAGCTGGAGCTCTCTGCGGGAAGTACAGCTTTCATTAGTATGCTGCTGGTTTGGTCTGAAGTAACACCCTCTCTATATGCATAAGTGTGTGTGGGCAGAGATTCTGCTGACTGCTTCATTGTTGTACTGTATCCCACTGAATTCCAGGTCACTAAAGGAACTGAGTTGTTGCAAGAAGGCAAGTAAAGCAGTGCATTCTGGTCCACCAAGCCTTGTCTGAGAGCGCAATCAAACAACACCCATACCCGAGGTCTTGATCAGGACCATTGGCATTTTTCCTCAATTATTATTTCAAACTAAAAGAATCGATTGGGGGTTGGGAATGCCAAAGAAATCACACATAGGCTATTACTGAAATACACATTTTACCTTACACCATCCATACATTATTTAATCTTTTTTTGTAGAATAATGTGAAGAGAGTAATTTAATTCTTGTTATTCACTTTCCTTGTGAGTGAAACTCTAGTTTGACGACATGTTTACAGTAAGAATTTACAGTTTGCTGATTTGCTTTTTATTAAAGCCATGGCTCTCCCCTCCCCCTTCTGATATTGGGGAATGTGTGTTGATGAAGTGCGCTCCATAGCAAATTCAGTTCTTGTATATCTAAGTTCGAGCTTTGGCTGCATTCCACTTTCCCCCTCCTTATTCTTTGCACCCGGCACACTGTGCAGTCCATCCCCTCCCACCCCCACCCCTCTCACACTACACACACACTCCCTCCCTGCTCCCTGCTCCCTGCTCCTGCTCTCCCCTAAGGTTCCCTAGTCCATCACGTTAGGAGTTGCTCCACGTTTAGGTTCTGACCTTCAACAAACGGCCTCCTGAAACCTTTTCTTTTCTAACATGCCAATGGAATGGAATGTGAAACCATGCATTTCCTCTCCCTTTTGTTCTGGTTAGCGTTTTTCGTCACATGACTGGATATAATGTTGCTATTTTGATGAATGATGTGAACCCTTTTTAGCAAGTCACTCCTTCAATATACTTTTTTTGTTTTGTTTAAAAATGTAAGATGCTTGAAAATCTGCATGAAATCACTGGTTTGTCACTGTGTAAAGAATATGTAATTGGGAGTAAAACCATGCTTAACTAATATTCTGAGATTTGTCATTTAGCTGTTATTTTCAAATAATAATGGACCACATGCCTCGTATAAAAACATGGGTTTACCATGGTGTGCTAAAGGATGACGTTTTGGCTCTGAACACCTTTGTTCGTTATGGGACTCTTCCTCTGTCTCCCTTCTTGTTAGCCTGGAAACAGCAGTAGTAGCAGTAGTAGAGATTAATTGACCATGCAATACATTCACCTTGTGCCCATCTTCCTTTTCCTGCCCTTCCCTCTTGCTTGTTCAATGTTCATAATCAATCTGTCATCTTGCAGGAAAAGAGGATCAGCTCCCTGGATGCAGCTAACTCCAGGCTGATGAGTGCCCTCACCCAGGTGAAGGAGCGCTACAGCATGCACAACCTGCGCAACGGCCTGTCGCCCACAAACCCCACCAAGCTCTCCATCACAGAGAACGGAGAGTTCAAGAACAGCAGCTGTTGATTGGATGGTGGTGTGGCGTGGCACTGACACAGCAATCCGATTGGCAGTGTCATCAGGTCATGATCACAAACAGGAACAGGAAAACATGAACATGAAACTGAAGCTTCTGACTACTGTAAACACACAATGGGGAATGTCTGGCCGAGGATGTAAATAAATTATATTATTAGTGTTGTACAGAGATGATACTGGAAAGGGTGAGTTTGGATGTGTGTTTGGATGGATGAATTATCATACAGATTTAAGTGAATTTGTGTTTTATAAATACTTCTATACTCACATCCAGGTTAAGAATGCTGTTAAAATGAGAATTTAAAGTATTGTCTAATTAAAATATTATATATTGAGGTGATGTACATATAGAGGGAACATTTTTAAAATATGAGGAAAAAGCACAGATCGTTTCTGTGGCTCTGAAGTGTTATTGACATAACAGAATTTTAGAGAAATGAACATGCAAAATATTGATGCACTCTGTTTTTAACCCATTTTTTTATGTTTTTATGTGTTTTATTTTTGTCTTTACAATTGTCTGCTTTATTTTATTGATGGATTTATTTTAACTGGGTGGCCTAGAAAGCGTTTAACTCTGGCTTTGTCAATGAAATGGAATACATTTTCCAACATCTGATTTGGCAAGTCTTAGAACGAACCTTTCCACTACTTAAACAGCATTGTCATTTCATAATATTCTGACAGTCTCGTTGTCGTTCAGATTCTCATAAGGGTCTTTCCCCCTGCCGGTTTTCTGGTAGGCCTACAGCTCCACACAGCACAACTCGGCTGCCACTTTGCTTTTCGTTTGGGCACGACACAGCTCAATCGTAAAGCAAAAAGTGGCAGCCGAGTTGCGCTGTGTTGAGCTGTAGGCCTACCAGGAAACTGGCAGTGGAGAAGAGCCTATAGTGTCCTTCTCACCCACATGCTGTGTGTGTGTGCGCACATCCTCATTCACCAACATCTGTGACGTCATTTACCTGCTCCATTATTTATTTGTCCTTAGTACTGTTAAGCCATGGAGAATATGTATGGAAATCACTGCCCCTCTGATTATTATGTAACATTAATGTCAGAGACTACTGTTGTAATGGCACTGTTATTTTTGTGTTTTCACTGTCTTGATATGAACTCCAACCTCACTGAATACATTTTTATACATACCACCACCAACACCACCACAGACAGACAGATTATATATATACACAGAGACCTACGCATGAACCTCAACTGTACAACAGACGGTCAAAAGATTAGATATTTGTAAGAGTTTTGGAAGTTGTTGGAAATAAAGATGGACTTTTGGTCTCATGTACTTTTTTCTGTTGCTGTTGGATTCTTCTTTCTTGTAAGCCTCGTAGCTTTCTCCACCTTCCGTCAGTGCAGGTCAAAACACAAAAGGTCAAAATAGGTTCGACACGTGATTAAGAGCCCATTGGCCTCATTTACATAAGAGATTTCATTCAAAATTAATCCAGTTTAATTCTGAATAAAGCTTAATTCCGCTGTGAAAACGCCATGCAAACTCTGAACAATTCGGAATTAAATGGAAGTTCAATGCAATCTTGACTGATCTATTTAATTCTGAGTTATTAATTCGGAATTAAAACCCTCATGTAAACGTAGCCATTGAACTATATTTTGTAAATAACATAGTCATCCTCATTCTCCCTGTCCCATCTGTACAGCCATCACATCTGACTCCAATGGACACTGTTGAGGCAAAAAGCAGCTGTCACCCCACTCTAAGTGGAATATGAGCTGAGGAGTGTGTTAAGTTATACCATTCACTCAGCTGAACTAGACTATCACTTCCTTTGAGCTGATTGACACGGTGGTCAAGTATATCAAGGTCCAGTCTTCCTAGCCAGAAACACCTTAAATTCACCCATTTAATGGATGAATCGAAACTTGATTACACATTGCCTGGCCCCAAAAGGAAAACAGAAATTTATAAGTGAAATATGCATGTGTGCTGGTGGCAGGGCTGGACTAGGGGAGAAATAAGGCCCAGGCACCCTTGGGGCCCCTCATAATTAGCGGCGCAGAACTTAGTCACCGGTGGGCCAGATGGCCTGTCCAGCCCTGATTGGTTGTCCAGGAAATGTGTCACAGGACCCTTACCATCATCCCTACTCAAGTCCTCAGGGAGCTGGAGCTGTAGTCACTCCAACCTGTCTCCATGGCACTTCTTGGTTGTGGGGGGCAAAATTTGGGCCCCATGACACGTTCAAATTTTGGGCCCCCAAAATGTCAAATTATGTTATCAGCATCCTTCCCTTTCAGTGCTGTTGGGCCCTTAGAATCTGTAACATGCAAATTGTCTGTTGACCCTAAAAGTATTTGTGCAGTAGCTGGTGGAGGAGGTGAAGTGTTGTCAAACCACGACAGGTGGTATTGAGTAATATAATGAAACTTCCATGAGAAGTCCAGAACCCCACTTTTGAAAACCACTTTTGAACTATAACCAAAGCATTCTCCTTTGAGTCAATGTAGTAGGAGTATTTTAAAAAACCTTATTTTACATCAGGGCAAACATGTTTAATGCAGACCGTTTTCAGCCGCCTGGCCTCAGTCAGGGCATGGTACTTTTGAACTTTCGAATCCGCCCCTTATTTATTCCCAGAGTTGTGAAGTTGATTCAATACAAACATGCTCAGACACTTAGGCAGTATTCAATAAAACTATTTATTTAATAGTTTCTAAAAGGATTACAACAAAATCAGAATAAAAACATATTTTTTTAAAATATAGATAATTACAAACAGTGCAGAAATGTAGACTAGACAACATTCAGCTGCAATTTATTCAGCTGCAATAACAGTGCAGGGCAGACACAATATTTTTTGGGGAAAAAAACAAGGTATTAAACAATTAAGGACTGAACAAATCTAAATATGATCTTGTGTGAGACAGAAAAAGAGGAAAATCATATGAACATATGTACAGTTTCTGTGGATTACACATAAACATATGTACATGTTGATGTGGATTACAGCACATTTGAACACATTTTAGGAACAGGATAGGATTCATTGAATTTTGTCACGTTTTACCAATTCAACTTTTCTTTTACCAAAGCATTGCTCTCACTGTTATTGGTCACAGTAGTAGTCCACTTACACGTTTGTCCACATCTTGTGCAGTAGACCCACATCCCCCATGGTGTTGCCCTCCAGCTTGTTGGTAGTGGTCTCCAGACTGAGGTTCTGGATGGCCTTGGCCAGTTGGTCGCCGGTGGTGTCTGTCTCAGACTTGTCGCCGGAGGCGGTGCACTCTGGAGTCGTCTCACTACTACGCGGGCTGCTGTCCGGCATCAGGATGCTCACTCCATAGCCCTGGTTGTCATGGATGTGGTTGTTGGATAGTTTGAGCTGAGGCTGGGGAATGACCTGACGGGGAATCGGAATAGTGTTTTGTTGAGAACTTTGGCCGACATGTCTCTCCTTCAGCAATTCATCTAGCTGTGGTGCCCTCTGCCTATTAAAACCTAAATATCTCAGCCGCCGAAGCACATAAAAAGATCAAATAAGTTGCATGTAAAAGCTAGGACCCTCATTTTGCATTATAATGTGGTCATTCAGCTCTGACATACCCACATTTTTAATAAAATAGCTGAAATCTCAAGAACCTGAATGCAGCATATATGTCGCTCCAGGACAAAATGGGTTAATCATTGAATTAAATACACATTGTGGCTCTTTCACTGTATTCAGGTAAAGCAATTCAGAGTAGCCACACTTTACTGTTCCCTTAGGGTTGTTCTGTGGGGAAACAAATCACCAGGCCCATATGCAAGTTTTCCATCACATTACAGCCCCCCTCCATGTATGTTAGTACCTTCATGACGATTCCTCCCAGGCTGCAGGATGCATCTTTGGAGCAGCGGTTGCTGCAGTGGTGAATCTCATTCCCATTCAACTCAGCAGAGCTCCCCGGGTACAGCTCTACACCAGCACCCTGAAAACAACAAACCACACAAATCTTGTTTATCAAGGACACATATCTGGCAGTAACCACACTGTAAAAAACTGATTTCCCATACTTATATTGTGCTGATAGTAGCTGTTTTGTAACAGTAAATACAACAGTACAACACACCGCACTAACATTCAACTTCTGACATGCTTATAATAAATTTTGCATGCTTACGCCAAAAAACAGCAATACCCGATTACTGATAAAGAACTTACAAGCAAGATGATAGGGAATGTGTAGGCTGATACGTTCTCCTTTGTGCAAAGCAGAAAATGATCTAATACTTCACTTGCTGGTTTGTGTGCTGACTCACACATTTCACTTGCGTACATTAATGGGCAGCTTAGAAGGCTATCCATACACACATGCAGGCGCAGATGAGGCATCACTATGAGCAGAATAATATGGCTATATAGTGGATAGTGATAATTGACATACCTTTTCCCCCCGCTACCCCAATGCTGATATTAAACAGTGTGCCAGTGTTGTACAGTACCTGAGCTCCGGTGATCTCACAGTTGGACATGGTGAGTGACGCCCCCGTCAGCACGCACACACCTGTGCCTTCGCACCTGAGCACACAGTTGTCCAGGGTCATGTGGCCCGACTCCACCACCACGATGCCGTCGCACGTGCCACACTGCACCAGGGTCAGGTTCTGCAGCGTCACCTGTGCCGCTTTGGAGGTCACGAAGTTGTCATAGGAACGATGAGAGAAGATCACCACTTCATCCCGACTTCCAGATCCTGCAACGAAGAGAGAAGCACCACCTCTTTCAATGTGGACTGTGGTATATCAGGCAGCATATACATTACCCTCTCAGGCAGGGTGGGATGGTATAGTTTCCCCTTTTCTCCATTAACTATGAAAAACTTATTTGACTGCTGCGGTTCCTTCTACAGTCATAGACCCATGTTGCCACAGGGAGGCACTGTTGTTTCATGACGGTTAGAGAGCCGAAGCCAAATTCAAACACTTTTAGTAGTAGAGATCATTTACAGTGTTTTTATCTTGTATCTATGTATTCTACCTTTCTATACAATGTTCTCACACATTTAATATACACACAATACTGCAGAAATAATTGTAACCTCAATGTTCCTCAAAATGAAGAAAGAACAATTCTGTCGTTTGTGTGTGTGTGTGTGTGTGTGTGTGTGTGTGTGTGTGTGTGTGTGTGTGTGTGTGTGTGTGGTTTAGCAAGATATATACTACCTTTGATGGTGATGTCATCTGTGAGTGACGCCAATGCAACAGCCTTGTAGTCACCGGGGAAGATCACCACCGTGTCTCCTGAGTGGCAGTTCTCCAAGGCCCCTGAGAGGGTCTCGTGCTGCTTGATCAGCACGTCCTTCGGGAAGCTCTGGATCTGTGAATGGATCGCACATTTATTGCACACCATGACAAAACAGGGGGGACTGGCAGCAAAATGTACAGATGAGCCAGGTGGTAAGATGCAAGAACATATTGTTTTTCTTTTCATTATGGGTTAGCTAAAGACACATGAATGGCAAATGGCATGATACATACGAGGAGATGCAACTGGATGAAGGTTATATGGCCATTTAGTTATCAACTGCAAGGTAACAATACATGCAATTTCCTCAAGATAACTCCAAATGTTTAGGATAAGGAGAGAGAGGTAAAGAGAGAGAGAGAGAGAGAGAGAGAGAGAGAGAGAGAGAGAGAGAGAGAGAGAGAGAGAGAGAGAGAGAGAACGGTAGGCACACACAACTTGTGCATGTGGGAGAAGGGTCCCACAGAGGGGTTCATTATCATAGGCTTATATACCGTTGGAGAGGTGGCCAAGGTCCTTTGTCTTCTAGGGCCAGTGACACAAAACTGTGAGGTAACATTACATTTAACCCAAGGCTACTGTATGTTATAGTGTTAAACATGAAGTAACTCACCATGTCTGTTGTGATCATCTGAGCCACCATGTGTGTGACCTTCCTTCCACGTGCTCTCTGTCCTTTCCTGCGCTTGCAGATCCTGGGGTAAAAAGGCCCATGGCTCCTGTATGGGAAACAGATTTCACCAGTTACAAAACTATTAGGGATGCACGATGTATCGGCCGTAACATCGGTATCGGCCGATATTTGACATTTCTCAACACATCGGACATCGGTCTGATGGGTAAAACTGGGCTGATATTATAAACAATGTTTTTTTTTTTTTTAAATGTTATGGTTCTAAAAGATTGGACTTGACAGTGACTTTCATTGTTTGTCTTCTAGTTTGTCTATTTTTTTATCTAATTTCATCACAGGGAGTTAAAGTCTTTTTGAAAATAAAAGAGGACCTTAAAAAAATCAGTTTGCATCGTTGTCAGTCTGTATTAAATGTTATCTCTATAAAAAAAAGAAGAGAAAGAAACATTGGTATCGGTCAATATCGGTTATCGGCCAAAACCTCAATATCAATATTGGATATCGGCCAAAAAAAATGACATCGTGCATCCCTAAAAACTATGCTACTCTCCAAAGGTGAGCACAGAGAACAGGGATGATGGCAGCAACCTGAAACGTCTGCTCTACTCTGCTCTGAGAAAAAAAAAAACTCCTTGTGCTTGACCTCAGTGTCTTATTAAGTGTGCGAACCTGCTCCTACTCTGAATTATACTTTTTGGGTCCACGCACCTACAAATTTTTCTAAACATCTAGAGCACAAACAATACCCTTGCCTCCACTCTCCAAAACCTAAGAGCTACAGAAGTCAATTCACTGTTCTTTCCTGAGTCTTAGGTCTTCCCAGATTTTCAGGAGGCCGCTGAGTAAGGACAGCTCGTAGTATCTCTTCCAGCACTCCACAGCCTCCCCAGGAGAGGAGTCCTCTCTGATGCTGGACTGCAGCTTGCTGAAATCCATCCTCTTGTTGCGGTATTCTTCCAGAGTCCGGCGGTAGCGCTCACTAATTGGCCCTGGGATTGTTCCGTCCTGGATGTCATAGTACCTGCAAATATATGCGTATATGTTAACTGAATTGCAATTCAATTGCAAACAGATAAAGTATGATGTTGCATTCATTGGCTGCCAACATACTGTATATGTTATTAAAACATTCAAGATAAGTGCAGATAGATAGATCGATCGATAGACAGCCAGACATAGATAGACAGCCATTTTGTTTAGTATTATTAGGATGAGTTATGCACAATCTTACTTTTCTATCTACTATCACCATCAATTTCAGATACAAGTATTCCTTTCGGCTTTAACTTCTGCATTTGTATGCACAACAAGCATGGCCCGCCCTTCATATCCATACACTAGAAGTACTTAACCTAATTATTAAATTACCAATTTACTTACTTAATTCTCTTCATCCCCTGAGAGACACAAGACCTCATTAGCAATTTACAGTTCAGAATAGTTTTCCTTTTAACTCGCTGCGGAACGATAGACAATACGAATGGGCATCAGCACTTCTTGATAAACACAATTAAACCGTATGCACAATTATAATAGCTACTTGAGAACTCACAGTTGTATGCGCTTCTCTATGATTCCAGAATACTCTTCGTATTCCTCATCATCATCCCAGTGCCGCCACAGAAAATCGAAGAAAAACCTGTAAAGTTGAGAGCACAATCCCCAGCCCACACAAAATCAGCTAGTTAATTCAGCTAGTTAATTCAGTCACCTTCTCAGGATTTTCCCATCACCACATACTGTAGGTAATTCAGAATGAATAACACTCATATAAGACATTGTACCTGGCATGCTCTAGGGCCTCTGCAACACTATCAACTTCAGGACCTTGACCCTCAACTGGATAGACGTCTAGGACAGAGACTGAGTTTTTGTGCTTCCTCAGTATTTCCTCCACATGTTCTCTTGGCAAGTTAGAAATATTTGAAGAGTATGGTTCAGCAATTGATGCTGAGACTTGGAGAGGCATGACTTTCCCATCACACCCAAGGCAGTTCACCTGAATTCAAAGGAATAGTCAAGAGAAGACCTGGCAATTAAACGTTTACTACTAAGCTCTTCTTCACCCTTCTCATTCACCACAGACCTTTGTCCAAAACCTTCATACATATAATCAACCAATGGGGCTAAAACACAGACAGAGCTAATAGACAACACTCACTCATCTTTATAATAATGATGACGATGACGATGATGATACAGTAGTTGGAGTAACTAAATATAGATTTGCCTATAATCTCCTCTACCTGGTCTTAAGAATTCATTTAATTTAAGATTTACTTACCGTCACCATAACGCCAACGTATGGTATGTCATTGATGTTACTGTTCATTGGTAAGCGGCAGCCCATAACCTCAGGAGTCGTCTTCCACACAGCTATCCAGAATGGAGCGTCAATCAGTTTGTCTGAGATGTAACAGCTGATTGCTTCGTCTACTTCTTCGGCCTAGGCACGGCAGTATGGAACAAACAAGTACGTGAACATTAATATAGTATTGAGTCAACACGAAAGAGATGCAGATGTTTCACCTGAATTTCAGGTACAGGTCAGATGTGTAAACTGCAACAGCGTTTCTAACATTACTTCCATTGCTACTGTGCGCAAACGCTAGCTTTTGCTAGTGGCTTTACTAATTGATAGTAGACGCAAAATAAATTACGATAGAAAGTGCGGTAGATGTGATCTAATGTTGCTTATTTCCTAATCTACATAGTTGTCGCTACTCAAAATGTAAAATAAGGTAGGTAGCACAACTAATTGTTATTTGCAAAATAGGTATTAGCGTTTTCAATGAAGTGGGCGGATTTAGCACCCTTACATAAGTTAGCATTAGCATTCAATCTTACCGAAAAGGGCCCGATCATTTCGTCACAGTATAGAGACGCTCTCTCCTCGTAGCTGTAAGACTTGTTTGACACGTATATCTTTGGTAATATCTCTGCCTCATCGATGAAATCATCTGGGTCATCGCCATCAGGGTTTGGTGTCAGGAGTCTCCCAGATGTGGTTGATCTACTCCTAGCCCCTTTGTCTCTTGGAGTTGTAACGTTTGAGCTAGAACTACTGCATGGCATCTCGCGTGCAGGGCTATTTGGTGGAGTTTTAATTTTCTCTTCCACGTCAGGAATGACACCACCTTCTTCCTTCCCCGCATCATTTTCCTCGTTGTAGTCGGAACATGTCGCCATAATTACTGAATTTATTCGTTCAGAGATACTTCTGATCAGTCCTCCGTTTGGCCTTCTTCAACACCAGTCGGTTGCTTGGTTTCCCAGGTTTCCTTTCCTCCTCGTCCTCGAGCCACTTCATTAGTTCTAGAACGCGCGGGAAAATAAAGTGCGCATCCGTGGCTAGAGGAAACAGCCCAGTCCACAGATCTAGGTTCTAGTACGCACACTGGGTCCAGTCAAAATCAATCTAATCCAAGCACATAGGACCAGTCTGCCAAGTTGGTAGTACCAACCATCATGTTTAGGCCTTTATAAGCATGTTATATTTTAGGCGTAGTTACTTAGTAGTAGAAGTAGTAGTAGTACTAGTGGTAGCAGTAGTAATAATAACAACAACAATAATACAGATGTTTTGTACAGTGCTTCAAACAGGGCGCTACCCGGGTTCGATTCCGGCCCGATGTCATTTGCTCCCTGTCATCTCTCAAACTGTCCTATCACACGCACACGCACTCACTCTCTCTCTCTCTCACACACACACACACACACACACACACACACACACACACACACACACACACACACACACACACACACACACACACACACACACACACACACACAGGGCTGCTGACAGCTTTGGCAGGGCCCAGGACAAAGTAATCTGAATGGGCCCCCCAGCCCAATGCATACAATGTAATGAGGACCCAATTCTGGGGCCCCTTTCTCCCTGGGCCCGGGACAACTGTCCCCTTTGTCCCCCCCTGTCAGCACCCCTGCACACACACACACACACACACACACACACACACACACACACACACACACACACACACACACACACACACACACACAAAGGCTGGTCTAGAATAAAATTAACTGTTACATAGGCTCTCTAGGACCGTGAGGTACTGTATGTTGGTGTTTAGAAAATACAATCTGTTTTTACCATTTTTATTTCTATGGCCCGTGTGAAGACCTTCTGCCTTCTTCAAGTCAAGTCAAGTCAAGTCAAGTCAAGTTTATTGTCAATTTCTTTACATGCACTGGTCATACAAAGAATTTGAAATTGCGTTTCTTGCTCTCCCATGCAGACATAGACTAATCTAGGTAAGGACATAGACAGTATAGACATAGACAGTACTCATACATGGACATAGACAGTATGGACGTAGACATTGCTCATACAGACATTTAAAGTGCAAGACTGGACAACAGAAGACTTGTAGAGAACATACATTAAGAGGAGGTATTTTGTTGTGCTTTTTCTAAAAGTCCTTTATAGCGTTCTGACATAGTAATAGTAGCATTTGAAGAAAATAAATAATTAAAAAAGGTTTATTAAATACACCAGCAGCAGTATGTGTGTGTGTGTGTGTGTTTGTATGTGTTTTGTGTGCGTGTGTGTGTGTGTGTGTGTGTGTGTGTGTGTGTGTGTGTGTGTGTGTGTGTGTGTGTGTGTGTGTGTGTGTTTAGTGCAGGTAGAAAGTGCGGTGTGCGTCTGTGTGTGTGTACCTGTGTATGTGTGTGTGTGTGTGTGTGTATGTGTGTGAGTATGAGTTGTGTGTCAGTGTGTGTATGTTTGGGTTTAGTGCAGAAAGTGCAGTGTGCTTGTGTGTATGTGTGTGTGTGTGTGTGTGTGTGTGTGTGTGTGTGTGTGTGTGTGTGTGTGTGTGTGTGTGTGTGTGTGTGTGTGTGTGTGTGTGTGTGTGTGTGTGTCTTCTTAACTTGGCCTTCCTCTTCCCAGGGCCACGCTTTTAGACAATACTGCTCAGGGGCACAGACATACAACTATGATCTTTTCTGTTTTGAATTCATAAAGCATGTTGAGAGAGAGAGAGAGAGAGAGAGAGAGAGAGAGAGAGAGAGAGAGAGAGAGAGAGAGAGAGAGAGAGAGGTGCCAAAGTGCTTAATAGTGCTTCTTTTAAGTATGCTATAGATATGCAGAAGTAGGGTGTTTGCAGGCGAGCCGTCCAGGGCAGCTTCCTCAGGACATGGTAAAGAAGATAGGGAATCACTGAGGTGGTGTGACATCTTGGGACTGTCATCATCTTTCTTATCTGCGATCTTGATGGGAAATCTCAGTCACATGATTGGATGGGTGGCTTGCTGCTTGCAGGTAATCAGGAGGAAAAGAATAAGCCAAGTTCATCAGAATGAATGAAAATTAATATGTTTATTTTCGGGTTCAGAAAGAATGTTGTAAACCCTATTGTATTTGATGAGTAATAATTTGTGTTCTGGTGTCCAGGTGTGAGCCAGAAAAATGGAGAGATGTGACAGGAATCCAGTACAGAGGCATTTGCTGCAGCATGAGGAGGCATCCCGGGTAAGCTTATGATGAGCAGTGCTCATGTTGAAATTCAACTGGTTGTCACTGACTGACATGCTGTTTATGTGGTGCAGAACACAGGTGCACTGTTATCCACACAGGTGCACTGTGTATAATATGTATAAGAGTAGGTATTGCGCCCATGCTGCTCATTGAAGCTGTGCTGCCTCCACATTTTATCTTTTCATGAATAATTACTAAATAATAAACAAATACTTATTAGTATGACCTAAGTAGAGTAAGACACCTTTTCATGTAAGAAAAGTGCCGTTTTCCCAGTCATAATGAATATGTAGTAGAGATGTACAGGATCCAAGATCCGGTTCCGGATCCGGCAGGATAATAGGGTTTTTCACAGGATCCGGATCCGGTTCCAGGATCCAGGATCCGGTAGCCGAGGCTTTTCAGTCAAAATAGTTTGAGCCAACGTGATAAAAAGGGCCCACGTGTGTGAGTAGGCTATGTGTTTCAACTAGGGCTGGGCAATGTTAACGCGTTAACGGTGCGTTAACTATTGAGGTCAATATCGCCCGACAATTTTGTTTACGGTAGAACGCAGCAGGTTTTTTTTCGTGGGTTTTTTTTTTTTTTTTCCCATTTATGACCGTCGTTCGTGGCTTTTATTTTGAAAGCGTCAGCGCTTGTTGCTGCTTCCAGTGACTGCTGACAGAGAAGAAGAATGTCTAGAAAAGTAGTCAAAACAGAACAGACAGCCTACAGAAGGACGTCAACTTCTGAATGGACATTTTCGGCACACACAGTTCTGGTCCTCCTTGCGCAACTCTCGAGCAGCATGTGGCTCGCCTTTGCAGCTCGCAAGGTTAGTCTATTGTACGGTCAGCATGAAAAGGGTAGGCCTACTGTTGTGCTGGCTGTCTATCAGCTGTCAATAACGCCACGCGGACTTACTTAAGCCCTCATCAAAAAGCGAACCGCGAGATATTACATTCCTCACGCAACGTTTTGGTATGCGCGTGCATAGTAGGCTGCATCAACATGGTAGGCTATGATTTCGCGACATCGGCAACTTCGTCAGCATTTAAGATAGTGTTAGTCATGTCAACGTTATTGTTTTGAAAGATGTAATTGCTGTCAATGCCAACAGACAGTCAATTAGTTTCTAGTCGCTGAAACACCTTAAAAATAGCGACAGATAAGAGAGAAGGGAGTCTTTGACAGTGAGAGAAGGCGGGACATATCTCACAGACGCACGTCTATGGGAAGCCGTTTTAACAATATAGTTTTTTTAAGTGACAAGTTTTTTTTTTCTTTTTTTTGTAGGCCCATGTAGACCATCCTAATTTGAGTTTATAATTTCTAATATATCAGTTTCAGTAGCCTACAATCTTAAATAGCCCTAGTGTAATATTGTATGCAATAATTTGTTTCATTAGTAGGCCTACATTGGATAGGCATATAGCCTACTACATTTAGACTGATAGGTTGGCAAATAGCCTACATTTCCATTGTGGAATATTATATTAGACCTACATAGGTTATCTATACAGTACATATGCAAATTATTATTAATTATTTTATTTTATTAATTTAAAAAATATTTTTATTTTATTTATGATTTATTTTATTTATGATTTATTATTATTATTTTTGGGTTTCGCGCGCTATGCGATTAATCACGATTAATCACAGAAAGTCATTGAGTTAATGCGATTAAAGATTTTCATGTTTGCCCACCCCTAGTTTCAACCCTTTCGTAGGATCCGGTATCCGGTTCCGGATCCGGCAGGATCTTAAGCAGTGGATCCGGTATCCGGCAGGATCCTAAAAATGAGGATCCGGTGCATCTCTAATATGTAGAATTTAAAATATTTAAAATATTACACAGTGCACCTTTAAGGTGTATAAGCACTGTGTCCTTGGTACTTCGACCATTTCCAAACAAATGCTCTAAATGAAAATATTTCTGTATTTGAGATTTGGGAGGTCTTATGAGACAAAAAAAACTATTCACATGTAAACTACTAATCATATAGTCAAAGAAATTATTATTTTGTGGTGTTCTGTTCTTCCACCACAGCTTTATTTAAGTCACAGCTGTATTTCCACAGCTGAATTTAAGACAGCCAAGCTTTCCTATTTTAAACACAAGGGGGCGCTCACTGACTGGCTTCTCCAAACCTTCACACCGAGTCCACACACCTTCATATCTCTATTACATTTGTTTCTATAAATTAGAAACAAGTAGAGGGCACACAAGCAATTATCATTTTGTTACTGTATGTCCAATACCATAAACTGTAGTCCCAAAAAGAAGAATCATCTCAAATAGTACAAAATCTCACCTCCAAATCTTTTCTCTTTTTCTTTTTTTTCTTTCTTTCAAAAACTGGGGAAATTCTTGTACTGTAACGCTGTATGCATGAGTAGTAATCATAGTGTGCTCATCCTAATTGGAATGTGTTGATTGACTTTCTTGTTCTCAAGTATCTAGTCTATAAATCTCAGACAGAGTTAATCTGATTATTGGCTGCATCAAACAAAGGAGGATAACAATGCGTCTTATATCTCTGCTAAGAACAAAGTCTGATGCCCTCAGGGTAAACTTCTGGTGAGTGCTGAACTCACACCACCAACATCCTAAGTAACCGAAGTCCCCCCCAAGTGAACAATTGCTTATGAATGTGCTCAGAGTCCCGCAGCAAACGAGACAATGCACGTTTGAAGCATGTCTGGGCTTGAAGCTGCGGGATAGCCCACTGTCTGAGGTTGGGGACTGGAATAACTCTGACTGAGAGTGTTGACAGTGTGTGCACTTTCTGACACTGAAGAATAAATCTAACTCTGTTCCCCCCAAAAATTTTGGAACTGTTGAAAGGGGAAGATTGATGGATAGTTTGGTAATAATTGATGAGATGAAGGCAGCGGCACCGGAAGAATCTGCCCAGTGACAAGAGTAGCCTCTTACTGCAGATGGGGTCGTCGGCGGGCCTATTCACTATTTGCTGAAAGTGCTCAACAATGCATTGACAGTACAGAGAGCCTTAAGTAACAGATTAAGACATAGCCATTACAATTTTGTTGACAGTAACGTTATATAACATAGGCTCTGCACTAAGGGGTTAAGAGGCATCATGTCAAAAAAGAAGCTTTGGATTTGAACAGGTTGAATAAAAGATGGCTTGATTCTAATGATCTCTGTAACAAACTTGACTTAAACAAAGACCTAAGGACCATGATTTCATTTGGATTTCATTTATCTTATTTTATTTGATGAAATAATAGGCCTATCTGAGACTGAGACCAAATTACAAGAAATAAGAAGGCACTTATAAGATATTTCACAGCATTTCTATGTGTGTTTAAAACAGTGTGGTGCAGGGGAATAGATGGTGCTCTATTCTCTAGTCTAAAGCTTAAATCTAACTTCACTAACCAACCCCCACCACTAACTGTTGTGTGAATACACCAAAGCTTCGGAGGATGTTTACATAGAGGTGGGGAATTTAGTGTTTGGCATGTGTGTAGTTTTGGTGTGGTCGGATTGGTATTACTAATAGTTCCACTACGCTGGAATTCTTCACCAGTTATTTTTCACTGTTCTTGCTTTTTGCAGAATGCTGTGATCAATATTGTTTAAAGTATTATCAAAGCGTGTTTGTTTACACGCTCAGTTACAAGACCGTTTTCAAATCATGATCTTTAAAGAAACAATCTAAAACTACCAGCCTACCACTGTGGAATTGAAGTCAAATTGGTTGTTTTTACAGCTCAAACTTGATCCACACAATTGTCCTTAAAGGTGTCAGGCCAAAGCACTTTTACTGTAGGTTCTGTGGTTAGGATGTAACCTAAAACCTACATGCCATAAACAGTTACTCCAAATTGCTATTCTGGGTTTACTCTTTAAGGGATACCCTTGCCCCGTCGAATATATATTTAACCTTGCTCTTTGACCTTACTGGCCTAACCACAGCAAGCCACAGTAGGTAGTACCGCTTTTTTCGTATTGTTAAATATATAGGCATAAAGCAATAGGAATGTTTACATGAAAACCACATTTTGGTGAAATCCAACTTTGAAAGTTTTCAGAATAATAGGAGTCAGTCCTTGTTAGTGCTGTGGGCCTACAATAAAACATATGCCTCACTAAAGGTCTAATTATTTAGTGGCTATGGAACCATACACATATTTTTCACGAGTGCAATACATTTACATCATTTAAACTCCCGCAAGAATCCGCAAGGTTCGGTTGTGCCAGGTTGTTTACGCCTACATGCCTGGGTCATGAAAGTTGACAGAGGGACTGGCCATTGAAAAGTTTGTCGATACGCCCTTCTTCCTTTAGCCACGCCCACCCATGTTAGCTCCCAAAACCGCAGCCATTGGGACTTGCCTTTTACAGCGGGTCGGCTGATCATCAAAGCATCCTTCAGGCGGAAGTAGACGTAGGGAATTTTTTTAAGTTCTCTTTGACTTGCGCACTAGCTGCCAGGGTGTAGTCGGATAGTTCTTTTCCTTCAAAAGTTTTGCCAATGCGGGAGTGACAAAGTTTCGAGACCGTGGAAGTTTGCAAAACAGAGGAAGAGGAGAGTGCGACTGCGAAGGGAGCAGTCAAGGCTGAGGAAGCACTTGTGAGAGCCGAGTTACACTCCCGCATGATTTTATTTATTTTTCCGCGAACACGGTAGCTGGAGAGTTACCGCAGATCCCAGAGCCCTCAAGGGAAAGAGGGAACTTGATTAGTTAGATATCGTTTAAACTTCTGGAGAACAAACGGACTAAATCATGCGTTTTCCATGGTGTGTGGTCGTATTGACTTTTTGGGCTGCATGCAGCCATTGTGCAATGGATGAGTGTGAGGACGAGTACGGTCGGCCTCAACGGTGCATGCCCGAGTTCGTCAACGCCGCTTTTAATGTCACCGTCGTAGCTACAAACACCTGCGGCTCCCCTCCTGAAGAATACTGCGTACAGACCGGGGTGACAGGGGTCACGAAGTCGTGCCACATCTGCGATGCCAGGAATCCTAGAGAACATCACAGTGCTGTGTACCTCACTGATTACAACAACCAAATGGATACCACCTGGTGGCAAAGTCAAACCATGCTAGCAGGCATCCAGTATCCTAACTCCATCAATCTGACGCTCCACTTGGGTAAGAATGAGTTTAGGGTACAAGTATGAACAAATGGCAAAACGCAGATTGCCAATGTCACTTAGGTGCGTTCCCATATTGTTGCAGACACGTTTGTGATTTGCGTATCAGTACTTGCTGCGCTCTAAAGTTGGCCTTGTCCTTAGGCAAATAGAATGGTTATGGCTGTCCTCTGAAAAGTAGCCTACTTTTTGTTGTGTTTGCTGCCATTTACCGGTAGGTTAGACTTTATGTCAGAGTATGCCAACAAACTCAATCAACCTTTCTCGGAGATCAGCTGAGACTCGTTCTTTGGAACGCGACTTTGTCATGAAAATAAAGGGGAGCTGGCGGATTGTCAGCCAAAACTGGTACATGACCTCTCACCACGCACTGCAAAATAGTAACCCCTCGCCCACATATTCGCTAAGCATGCTTTGCAAGTGTTTGCAGCTGACAAACACTGAATCATAGCTATTACTGGCATGGTCTTCAATTCGAGGGCCCACAAACTTTGTCAGACATTAAACCTGGCATTCTGTGTGAAGATGGTATGGACGCGTTTTGGAATGTTGATCGTTTTCTGTTTCACAACGCTGCGTTTATATGACCCCCGGTCACAAGTTTTACAGCTTAGTGGTATTTTGCAACGAGCCGATTAATTCAGTGTAATTACTGGGAGACATCTCCCATCAAGTTAAGTGAAGAGAAAGTTCATTCGTTCTCTTAAATCTCTGTTTTCTGCGCTGTCTTCTCAAGATGGCGTCAGATTCCTCACTGTTAAAGGTAATCATAAGGCTTCCACTTCCCTACATACCTGGCCAGGGTGTTCGCTCGAGACCTGTTACAAAGTTTCAGTGAAATTGTGTTCTCGGCCCAGTAGGCTAATCCTGCCGTTGTTGACATTCTGTCTTGGCCAGAGATGTTGCGTTTCTTGATCAAACTCCTAAAAACCTATTTAAGAATACAGACACAAGCTACAAACACAATATTGCATGGCGGAAAATAAGTGTTAGTTGTTGTCCAAAAAAAAATCTAGATTTCTTGCATGATTGTTCTAAAGACATGACATTTGATCTAGCCTACTGCTTTATTATTTTTGGGAAAATACCAGTTTATTGTTGGCAAAATGAGCTTATCATGCTACCATTTGTATTCATATAGTTTTGCTGTTCACATGCATTTGTTGTATCTTTTTTTGTGGCGTGGACTGTGCATGTGATGAGGTTTGTCCACCAAGCCCTCCCCATGTACATTTTCTTCAAAACAATGGTGAGTGAGGACTTTAGGCAGGCCCAGGGTTCACCCCTCAGTGTCAGGGCTCAGGGCTCACCCCCCAGTCTAATTCAGCAGGCATGAGTTCACTGATGAAATTGTTTGCATTACAAGCATCATTGAATTTCTACCTCCATAAGCAAAACAATATGCTGTGCTTAGTTTTGGGAGAAGAATAGCTTCAGAGTAGCCAAGCAGTGAACCAGTTGTTGTGGTGGAAATAGTCTACATGCATTGCACTTCATTGCATATTTTGTATTATTGTGACAAAAGGCACATTACTGTTTTGGTATTGGGCAGGTGTCCAAGTTGTAGCTTTGCTATAATTACTCTCAGTATGCCTAACTCTGTTGCGTAAGTAAGTAGTGAGTTTGCTATTTATATTGAAAGTCTCTTGTGGTGTGATACCATGGAGTTTTAACATGGTAAGATGCTATCAAGAAATTTGGCAAAGTAAGGGCTCCAGTTTTAATTGTGTGTGCATACCAGTTGTATAGTTTTTTTGGTGCATTTGCAGCGTTAAGTAAGTAGTCCAAAGAGGTTAATCTTAGGACATTACCCATAATTAGCCTTGGCTGACTGGGTTTTGATTGTCTTTGGTCTTTTGGTACAATTTCTGTACTTCGAGGAAATGTTATTGTGCATTTAATTGTTTAATCAAGCGTTTTGTCTGAGGGGCTGTTGAGTGTACAGGTTTTGCTCACTTGGTGAAATGAAAACCGAATTTAAGTGGGAACTAAACTTTGTTTTTATGTTTGAAGGAGCCTTTGATGAGTTTTATCTCTGTATTCTCTCTCTCCCTGGGCTGGTTTTAGCAGGAAACAGGCATGTCCTAGCTTGACACCAACAGTCTCCTTCATGGAAGATGGAATAGATGTCTCTTGGTCTAAGCTGGCAGGAAGGAAGGAGTGAGGAGATTCTAACAATATAGATTTACATTTTAGTATTTATAAATGTGGGGGTCAAGTGTGGACATAGAGACTGCCCATAACACTTTATAGGTTTCCCTGTTCCCATCAAAATGAGATCCAAGTGTATTTGATTACATTTAGGTATAGTTAGGTATCTATGCCTGAGCCGGCTATTATTAGTGAGTGATGCGTAATTCTTTGTCCAGCTGAAAGTTGATTTCAAGATAACAAGATATTAGCAAGGATGTTGTACAGTGATGGAAAAACCTTGCTGTCTTGAGCAATGCAGAGTGCAGAGAGGTGACGTGTTTAATTAGCTTTGAGCCAGGTATCTAAAGTCTGTCAAAATGACCTTTCTCAATCTGCCACCAGGTATTGAGTCTGAAATGTCAGCATTCTTATGCATACTATCCCCTCTTGTAAAAATCCTATTTTACGCCAACATGCTCTGGAATGGGGCCACTGACAGTGTAGGAAAATATACTTTAAATCCATTACCGGTATTAGCCTCTTTTTAATGTTAATCCTGCTTCATTGTAACAGATGGGTTCATGATTTTGAGGTTCAGTGTACTGAAATGTCACTCTCATTTTGCTCTTGCGTCACTAAGAGCAAAGAGTCACAAAAGTATTCCCCAGTGCACATTTCTTCGAATAGTTTGGAGGTCTGTGTGGAGAAATGAGTTTCTCAAGAAGGGAGAGGCAGCTGCATTTCATATGCGTGCCACATGCCTTTTTACAGAAGCAGGCCTTGTTTTTCTCCTGGTCTGTTAGATGGGACGGGAGCTGTGTACATCTGCACTTTAATTACTTTAAGCTGGAATATCTACTGGCATGCGTGAGCATTTTCTCAGTCTATTCAAAACGGTGCAATGTGTCCTCCGAAACTTGTTGTCCTCTGGAGTATATTAAGACAATACATCTGCTTGGGAAATGTGGGCAGCTTGCCCGGTAACCATTTCTCAAGTAGTGAGGTCCTTGCAAAAAAAATGTTGAACAAGCCACCCAGAGACCCTGAAGTGCTCAGTAGAACTACAGTAAAGCCATGTTTAGTCTCTACATGGCAAGCACTCGCCCTCAGTTTCTGTTTATAGCCATATACATCTCATACAAGCACTGTATGTCTCTCCAGCCCGCTTCCCAGCTGGCTCTGTCACCAGTCCCCCAACTGTGTTGGTTATCCCATGTCTTTCCTGTCTCTTCTCCCTCCTTCCCTCCCTCCCTCTCCTTCTATCTCTCCTCCTCCTGCACTGGCTAAGAGATGGGAAGGGGTGCTTATAGTGTGGGAAAGTGAGCGAGAGAATGTTTTGCGGGCCCAAGGGTCTCTCTGGTCCCTCTCAGGCCTTTTTTTTCCCAAACTCCATCAAAGACCATGTCATTTCTGAAGAGGGACCAGCTGGTCCAAATTATACCAATCGGAGGAAAGGACGGGGGTTGGACTAGAGCGATTCATCTGCTTATAACCTATTGTTATGCCTGAGGTGGTATGATCTCACTGTGGGAACACTGCTTGTGTTTATAAGACATCTCTATATTTATCTTGTACTTTGAAGGACCCAATGAAACTTTCTATTAAATTGGCCAGACAATTTCTTATACACAATCGGACAAATTCATCCTGCTCTGTCTTGTTTGGATGTGAGACGTAAATGGAGTGTTCTATTGCATCCACAAGTCCGGTTCCCTTGCTGAAGAAGTCTAACTCTCGGGTGTTTGTTTGTGGCATAGTGTGTGTGGGTCAAAGACGTCCAACATGTCCTTCAGTGCAACGGATACTTTTGCTTACTGTAAATGCAAAAAAAGAGATTTTTTTAAAAAAAAATATTTGGCTTGGCTTTCATGCATTCACTTTTCAAAAAATTGTTTTGAAATTTCATGTTTTTCACAGTTACAGTAAGCAAAAGCATCTGTTAGCACATCATTCACTCCTCCTAATATGGTTGTCCAATACTCCAATACAAATTTCTCTCTGGACTAAAAAAAGGTGATGTCTCTCTAGTAGGGGTGGTCCTTGTGCTTGCACACACATTCCTCAGTAGTAAAATAGTAAGTAAAGTGTGATTTGGTGTTTAATTTACACCGGAAACCACATGCATAGTTTCATATGTTCGCCATGTAAAGAAAGTTAAAATATTTTTTTATTTTCTTATTCAGGGAGTCATAGCTGATGACACACCACCGGACAATGGTTAGTTGAAAGATAAGGATAGAAAGATTGGTGGGGAGGGGGTGTACCTGGGAAGGTAGAGTGCAGGAGGTAAATCATTACTAGTTTTACATGACCCAAATGTCATGTATGCAAAGCCTTTCCATATTGATCGGTGTATAAGGAAGGGGCGTGGCCTATTTGTGGCTGTGGTAATGGTAATTGTCTGCCAACATTTGGGCAGAAGACCACCCAGAGAGGAATGAATGCAGGGAGGATCCTTGGCTCCATCTTTTCATCATTTACCCCGATAAAGCCATTGTGCAATGCGGAGATGCTTGGCAGAAGGACCACTCACAAGGGAAAAGAGGCACCATTCATTCTAGGGTGGTACGATTAGTGGTTGTAGTTATTGTGGACAAATGCCATGTGCTCTGCAAGTAAAGGTAACAAGTCCGGCTGCATCCTTAGACCATTTTGTTTCATAAACACAGACAAGAAAAAAACTCATGAGCCCAGGGTGTCATCATATCCATTGCCGTGTGGCTAAGATTACTTTTTGACAATTATCAACTAAAAGCTCATATTACAGTTACAGCATTTAAGATTCCTGCAACAGCAGACAACCAAGCAGAAGTAGCCTAGTTGTGAGACCAGTTTTGTCCTCTGGTTACAATTTGGTGGCTTGTTGTGGTGTAAGTAATTACAGTCTTATTTTGTAAGCTTAAGTTAAGAAATCAGGAGGAACACTTCAATTTATAAAGGCATGTGTTTTTGAGCAACTTTCTCTATGCACCTCACCACTGTCCGCCTATTTCCTTGTGGTCACCTTTAATTAGTTGCTCTCATCTTGTTCGTGTTCAGCCCTTCTAATTTCAAAGTGTCTGTGAGTGGGCATTCAAACCTCTCTTTATATAATGTTGGCCTATGGGAACTGACAGATCTGCACTCTCATTTACATTCACTGCAATGTAGCCTTTTGGTTAACTCAGACGAGACACCTTTGTCCAATTTCTGTTATTCGTCATCCAAGCTAGCTTGATCTTGGTGTGTGTGTGGTTTTTTTTGGATGTTAGATGGTTTCTATGCTGGAATAAATCCATGACAAAGTGCTAGTTTCTTAGCTGGATACATTTGTACCCTATGTTATTTCGCAGCTTTATGATACTGCTCAGTTAATACTTGTTGTGAAGGCACTGCAATTTACCCACAGAGTTTCAAAGTGTTTTCTGAACGTGTATCTAATATCAAGGTGTTTTCCCCCCAACAAACCTCCTCCAAGGCTTCAAAGGCACATTTGGAAGTGTGCGAAGGACAAGCTGTAGTCTTCTTTCTTGTCTCTCCATGGTCAAAATACAGCTGCTCTCACGCGTCAACCAATTTTTTTTTGCATGACACCACAGTCAAAAATGTTATGACCTCATTCGGGCCCCATCATCTGCATCAGTGGACGTCAAGAGGCTCATTTTACTGGTCCCATTAGTCCAGTGGTTCTCAACCTTTTTTGAACAAATGCCCCCTTTGCATCATCATGATCCTCCAACTGCCCCCTTGACCATCATAAGCCTACCAACGCCCCCTTAGTATTGAAGCTGTACCGCCCCTGTTGAGAAACACTTCATTAGAGGCCTGTAATATTCCCCAACTGGAGGCCATCATGCAGCCTCTGCTTGCTCACACATGAGCCATTGCTTTCACTGCTCAATTATTACTCTTTTGTTTATTCTAGTAATTAACATATGTTATTTCACCTTCAGGATTGTTATAAATGATTCCATCATGGTGACCGTAACAAATGAGGATGCATTATCATTGCAGCGGGGAGGTTATTGCTCTGAAGTATTGCTAACACAATTGCAGGGGAGTGACATATTAGCCCTATTCTCATCTTGGGATATTAAGAAAAGTAGTTTAGTCACTGACGCAATCAAGTGAGTTGTACATTTAATAGAAGACACTTTTAGAAGACAGTTTTATCCCACAATCAAAACACAGACTTCCTCTATCACCAGAGATAGTCAACCTACCAACGTGAGGCACTAAACCTGCTCTCGAATAAGCGTAACACTCTGATGTGTTTTTCCTAATGATGTTGTCTGTTTCACTCTAAACACGTATAGTGTGTTGCATAGCATATTTAGACACGCTGCCCCCCTTCCCAGGTCACTGTCCTCACCTTCCCACTGGGGTGTTGCGCAGGCCTCTGTCTAAATGTGCTGTGCATTAGTGACTGGAAAGGCATGCTGCTTTGAGCAAAGATCATGTTCTTAAAATGGCAGTGGGGTGCCTTTTACCCCTCTAGATGTCAAGCAGCATGGAGCATCAGGTCAGTGTTTTCCTTATTGAATGCATGTCGAGTGTGGGATTGTGCAAACAAACTGTCGACTTGATGATATCCTTTGTTATTCTGAATCAAGTAGTGGAAATAACAAATCATATCCGTACTTGGCGCTGTCGAAGTATTTTGTTTCAAGACATCAGGGAAATAAACACACACTCAGGCATAATTCTTTCTTGTTGAAAGAGCCACTTCATACCAAATGCTGAAAAACTGATGTCTCACTTAAACATTAGTTGTTTTTTTTTATAAATTTTCCTTTTACAACTCTGTCATCAATCAATAGACAGGTGAACCTTTCCTATGCAGGCCTCATATAAATTGTGATGCAGCCCCAGTGCAGGAGCAATAGTTGAGGTTAATTGCATGTCAATGGTGTCCAGCATCCCAGAATCCTACTGCATCATCATATTTGGCTGCTTTCTTTTGGGTCTGGTCTGTCTTAAGAATTTGCTGTCATTGACTGGCACAAGCATAATATATTATTTTGAGGTGAGCTGCACTGATGTTGAACAGAGAAAAATAAGCACAAACTTTTTTTCTTTTTCTTTTTTGCTTTACACACCAAAGCCTGGCATGAAGTATGCTGCAGTAATGACTGATTTGTGTGTTGAATTTGAAAATGTGGAGTTAAAGGAGCCCTGCCTGTGTCTCTGGTTGCATAATTTCCTAAATACAACTATTTTTTACTTACCATTTGATTATCTCGTAGTTCTTGCAGTGTGGACCTCCTGTGTGGACCTCCTTTTTGTGTTATTCCAAGCAGTCCTTGTAATATCTGAGCAACAGCAGTGTACTTTCTGTTTAATAGGTGGATCAGATTGGTGGTGTTCCGTTCTGAAAGCTTCTTCGGGTGGAGAGTAGTGAAAACTTTTCGGTTCCCATCTAGGGGGGTTCCGGTTGGAATTTTACATTGTACATACATCTTAAGAGTTCTCCATGTCTCATGAACTTCAGAACCCATGTTTTTTTTACTTAAACAGGAACAGACAAGGCCCTCCCGTGGGCGTGGCCTAACAGTAGGACACTGGGTTAGTACGCCGGCGACCCGGGTTCGACTCCGGCCCGGGTCATTTGCCAGTCCTTCCCCATGTCCCTCTCCCCACTCGCTTCCTGTCTCTCTCACACTGTCCTATCGCAAGAAAGGTAAAAAAAAACAAAGTATTGAAAAAGCAGGGAAAGACAACTTGAAACAGTGAAATAGTTATTACAGAGGTTTTGTTTGATAGTAACCCTGTAAATATTAATGCACAAATATTGTTATCAGGGCATTTTGCATAGGGCTTATAAATCAGAAATTAGACAATATACGTTTCACATACAGTTACATGTTATGCATGAAATTCCCATCATGCAATTTACTCTCAACACAAGCTGAATTCTCTGCCCTTGTGGGTGGACTGCAGCCAGCGGTCAGAGGGAAAAAGAGTATTCCCAGAGTTAGTATTACTCGTCTTGTACTATGAGGAGAATGTTTACATTGCAAGTACTCGCTTAAAAGTGGAAGGAAGTCCATATCTTTAGCAATGGGATATGGCCCCAGATTTGCTGGGTATGTGCCAAGTGAACTCAGTTCAATAGTCCCGGGAGAGTTTAGTCTCCGTCCATTCAGTGTGTTATAGGAGTCCTGTTTTATTTATTGAATTTTGTGAAGGTCACTTGGGTTTCCGGCTCCAAGAAAGAGGAATTGGGCTATGGCCGTAATCAGATTCCCAGCAGCAGTCGCATCCTTTGTCTGCTCTAGCCAAACATGATCTCTTCCTGTGGAACATAAAAGCAAATTCTTCACTTTGTTGCGACATTCCTGATCCCTTTGTATAGGTGACCAGACACATAACATTGCTAACCAAGAGTATACAGGTAGAGTTCGGTAGTCTTATGATAGACCACCCATCCCTGATCCTGGTGTCCATATATGCCCACCACTGGGGCGAAGCAGTGCAGATCCGCTAGCTAGCTGTTCATATTCCTGTTCAGGAACAAGCTGATAATGCTCTTCCGCTGCAAAGGGAAGTTGATATCATTTGCCTTTCTGGCTGCCCTGTTAACACTGTGTATACTTTGGTAGTGAAAACAAACACAATCTACTACGTTTACAAAATGGCCAATCTGCAGGGCTTTTGTGGGACTGGGGACACATGAGAAGATACTCACCTGTTGTGATGAAATAGGTGGAGGCACTTGAAGCTAGAGATTTGAACTTAAACCTAAATAAGAATACAGAATCTTTTTAGACTGTTATTTTTTAGAGATGTCCTTTTTGTTGAGGGCACACTACATTTATGTGTTGATTTGTAGTGCAGGAGACTGCTGAGCAGTAATAAAGGCATTACAACAGGTCTTCCTTGTTTGATTGTAAAATCTCTACACAGGTATGGTGCTGTCAGTTTAGTGTGATCATAGAATGTGTGTTTTTTTTGCAAAGGGAGATTTAATAAGGATTTAGAATAGATCATATTATAAGTGCCTGCTGGAGGCTTGAGTTCCAAAAACATGAATTCATAAAGGATTTTCAAGCACAAACATACTTCACCAGGACCCTTAAGCAAAAAAAAGAGAAATGTAATTGCTTTTGGAATGTCCGCACTGCCGGCTCCACACTCCCAAGTCCTTTGAATAGAAACACGCTGCATGAAAGAAGCTTGTGGCCTCTCTGTGACAACGTCAGGGTCCTATCTTTAGATCTGAGGCATGACCCACCTCCTCCCACCTCCCACCCCCACTCCAATCTCCTCCTGCCCACCCTCTCCAAGTTCTACAACCTCACAAAACCCCTTTGTCTTTTTTTCTTTACATGGGGGAGGGGTTATCCAGTCACTGGATTAGTCTTTTTGTTTGGTCATTCCTTACTAGTTCAACTATAGACCCCCCAAGCCATTTCTCCTGTCTCTCTCCACTCCTCCTCCTTTTACCTCACCAGCCAACCATGTTTTTCTCCTTTCCTCCCTCTGCGTGCTGGACAACTCCTCTCCAATGTCTACCTGATTTCCTGGGAGCTCTACCGCTCTCCTACCTTGCATGCAGTATTGTTGGGTCATGCACGGTGTGAGATGCTTCACCCCGCTAGATTTGCACTTTACAGGCTTAGTAAAAAAGCTTAAACACAGCCTGTGTTTGCTGTCCATTCATTTGTGTTTACTTTGAAGTCGAAACTTAACATTCTTGCTGTTTGAGGCTAATTGAAAGGCCAGTACCAGGTTGAGGGAGCGAGAGGGGGTGGATTGTGAGGCCTAGCCTTGAGAATCATCCAATTCCCAAAACGGAGTTTCTGTGTCAGACTCTTGTCACTAGATTGCCGTTCACACACCCACGTGCTTCCACATACCTCTGCAGCGTCAGGAAATGAAGTCTGGTCAAGGTGGTTTAGGCTAATTTGGGAGCATATCTATGAAGGTGACTGCAACCCCTACACCTGGTAAGCTAGAAGATTAGGGATCATGAGAAGCAGTCGTCATGAGCGCACTGCTCTTTTTTATGCTTTTCTTGTCTTGTGTTTAGTCACTCTGGCCCAGTTTTGGAAGGAATGATCCTTGAGACCTGACGCTGACCTCCTTGTGACCCGTGAGATTTCATTAGCCAGTACCTCTGCTCTGCGAAATGCGTGTTTCAACAGGCCATTGCTTGCCGTTCACGGTGGCCCCAGTTTTCCATGTTTAATGGGTCGCCACTAACTCATGACCCCTCTTAACGCTCCCTGTATCCCTCCACCCCTGGAGCTGTGATTAAGGCTATGTGTACAGTGCTATTGACTCAACTTTCCTCTGTTGTGATTCTTAAGCCTTCGAAAATGCTAAGACTAATATGGGGAACTTGTGGCCCATATTCCGTAATGGAGGTAGGCCTACATACTATGTATAGTCAAAAGACTCTAGGTCAACCGTCAATTAAAAAAAGTATTATTTCCATTTTATCTGAAGGTGTGTGATGTGCCACTTTGTTATTATGGCCTATGCAGTGGAAGAAAACTTCCTGTGGGTGGTGAACAGAAGCTTTAATTGCATGGCAGTCTGGATTTGTGTGTGTAGGGTTTATGGGATTCCTGTAGGCGCGCCTTAGCCCGACTCTCCTCATCACATTCAGCTTTTTAAGGCCGGAAACTCGAACTGATACTCGTGAGTTAAACTGCTGTTATGCCGAGGGAAACCTGCCAACTCCACTTCCTCTAGGACTTGACCTTACAAGCCAGACAGGAAACATCAATTGAGTGCTGCCTCAAATGTAGATTGTGGACTGACACCTGTGGAAAATAAACGTCACCGCAGTCTTGGGCTACATGTTTGATGATGAAGAGAATGATGTGTGCACACAAGTTCGGTGACAAGTCTAGTAAGATGCTGGCTGACTTCCTGGTTTACAAAGCTGTTGCATCGGCTTATGTCCAGTTGGCAGCATTTACCTCTGTCATACAGGTCATTAACAAAACTCTTGTCGTCATCAATCAGTCACACTATCAAATGTCAGCTTCTCAACGCACATCTGATGATAACACCAACATCATCAGCCATATTATCGTAATATGAGCTGGAGACGGTAGATATTATTCTTCTTTATGGGCATCTTGACGAATCTCTGTCACTCCAGTTCTGTTGTGCTCCTGGCAATGCAGGAAGACGCTATAAGGGAAATGAGCCTCCATATTTTATCTACAAAATGAAAAGAATCTGCTTTCGTATCCTCAGCAACTGTAATTACTGTTCCCAAATAGTGCACTTTGCCGTCTGGTAGTATTACTCTGAGAGTCGAGCTGGTAGGCACTGTGTTATTATGTATTTGCCCTTTAGCTATTATGAATCATGGGTTAGTCTGTGCATACATATCCCTCATTGCCCACTCAAGAATAGTTTTAGCCGGAGCAGCTGTCCATAGGCAGTTTGTTTCCATTTATTTATTTGTCTGCTTTATTTAACTTTGGCTAACCTACCGCCTCTTCTGGGTTAAATGATGTTATTTCTTTTTTTGTCAAGGGAGAGTGGTTCAGTCGGTCTCATATGCACTGCACATTTGCCAGCTGGCTGCACACTCTGCTTTTTATCCTAATGAGATGCTTGGCATATTGGTTTAATCTTTAAGTAAGCTCATTTAACTGGAACCCTGTCATCGTTATGCTGTCTCCTACCTCCAAGTGGTTAGAGTAAAGGAAAAAGCCTTTTGATCTGCTGGATGAGCAGCACATGAATATAAGTTACATACAGTTCCTGATGAAAGAAATCAGAGCTATTTTAAAGGTGCACTGTGTACTATTTTTAGTAGTTTATTTCCAGAGTTCATGCTGCCCATACACTAATGTAACCTTTTTCATGAATACTCACCACCACCATCAAAGTATTCATTATGACTCTGAGAAAATGGCACTTTTCATACATGATCTTTTCCATTGTCCGCCATTTTGAATTTCCAGAAATAGACATTTGTATCTGCAAAACCCACTGGACTTTGGTCATTCTAGTAAATATTAGTTCAGTATATAGTAAGTATTCATGAAAAGATCAAGTTTGGCAGTAGACAGCACAGTTTCAATGAGCAGCATAGTTGCAATACGTACTACTGTCGCCACAATCATACACAGTTCACCTTTAACGTTTGCTGCGAAAGCTTGTGTTTTCATCTTCTAGCCAAGAGTGAAACACCTAAACATCGACACTTAATGTGCTTAATACATTACACTTAGCTGACACTTTTTTATCCAAAGCGACTTGCAGTTATTTCAAACACTGGTTATTCGTTACAGGCCCTGGAGCAGCATGGGGTTAGGTGCCTTGCTCATGGGCACTTCAGCCCTGGAGTGCAGTAGGAAGTGCAAGGGTGGGATTCAAACCTGCAACCCTCTGATCTGAAGCCAATGTCCTTCACTACTAAGCCACAGCTGCCCTAAGTCACTTTGGATAAAAAGTATCAGCTAGCAGTTAACATTGAGTCCTATGAGACCAGCTGGCGGCTAACTGGTCTCATAGGACTCAATGTTAAGTGCTAGCTTTGAGGTAAAATTTGCACTGCCATACCCAGAGAACGGTTGAAAGTATAGGAAAATGGTGAAACCCTATTATTTAACTCAAGGGGAGGTGTAAAATAAGCTTATTTCCAAAATGGGACCGTATCACTTTAAATGGGCTAGATATATGGATATGGTCTTATCAAATCTTTATACAGGTCAACGTGAGCTTCAGGTGTGCATTAAGCTTAACATGTTCTACATTTTTCCTCTGTGTGTGTGCAGTCTGTAGTTTCTTAGTGTGTTATCCTAAAACGTAGGTCCAAATACCATCTCCTAGCTGCTACCATCTCCTCTGCCAAGCATATGCCGGTTTAGACTAAACAAAACACAATTCAAAAGTTCCATATCCATAGATCTGAATCTACCCACTGAAAAAGTCAACAAAGTTCAACGGCAATAAAAGGGCTTCTTTTTTTGCTTGAGAACATATGGTGTATTTGAAGGAGCCATCTCTGCAGCTCTTATCTTATTTCAGGCCATTTCAGAGACTATTTCTAAGAAGCATGGGCAGTTAGAAAAATGAGCTGTCACAGTAAGTTAACAATTTGCCTTTTACTCCCTGTGCTTGCTAAGAAATGTTCAATGCCAAAAAGTGAGCTTCATACTGTTCCTGAAAAGAGCTGCGTTCCAGAAGAAAACACAGCCGACCATAACCCTCATCGGGGCCTCTCCATTGTCACTTCACACTTTCTTGATTGTTTTCAGAAGCTCCTTGATTGTCGTTATCTTCTTCAGAAATACGGCATTTAATCAGCCGCTCAGCCTGATAGGTTTGTGTTATCTTACTTCGAACACTGGCACATACCCAGGCAATCTGATGCGTTCTTTCCTTTCTTTTTTTGAGTGGGTGGAGGCAAGAGAGTGATTTGAGTTGTTGTTGCACAAGAACCAGCACACTTTGCTTAGTGTTTTTTGCCTAAAATCACAGTCAATGTTCCCAACTTCCCCCACGCCATGTACTCTTTGAGTCATAAGATGACCAAAACAGAGCAGGCAGGGGGATTTGTGGTGGACGCTGCCGCTGCCTTGTGGGAAAGAAGGACTGGATGGAGTGGGTTGAGAACATCCTCTGACCTTTCTGTTGACATGGAGGATGCGCACTCTTACTCTGCAGGAGGCCTGGAGTTCTCCATCCTCCTGCTGCTCCTGCTCCACTCCTTTGTCTCCCTCACATCAGAGATGTTGACTTGCCTTGCGTTCAGGAAATGATTAAATGCCCGAGGGAGAGGATTTTCCTTATTATAGAGAAGGCAAATGTGTGTCTGTGGAAGATTGAAAGAGAAACACTGAGAGAGATGCAGCACTGGGACATGCAGATGCTTGCAGTGTAATTTTAGCCTGTTTTGAGGCAAGGAATGATCCTCTTGCGGTCAGAGGGGGGAAAACGCAAAAAAGGGGGGCAGAAAAAGCTGCCTGCAGTAAGAGTAGTAAACAGATAATTATGGAGAATGTGTCTGACATGTGGACTGATTTACACATCGCCTGGCTTAAAACTCAGTACTTTGGTCCCTTTGTTTTGGGCTCGTGTGGAGATGCTCCCTCCGTTTCGTAGTGCTTCATAGGCTTCCTCAGCAGAGCCATAAACACTCATTACATCTGCTGAGTTTTATGTGGTAACCTAACCTATAGTGGCACATTACACCTGTTTTTTTTTATTATTATTATTGTGCGTAGCTGGCTGCTTAAGTAGACTGAACTATTGAAGTTCATGCGTGTCCACCATCGCCAGTTTTTACTACTGCAAGTCAGGGTTTCAAATATCCGTTAAAAGACTCGCTGAGACTTTTGCCCTTGTTTCTGACTAAGATGTAAACCGGTGGCAGTAGTGGCATACAGAATAGGGTACACTGGGAGTATTTTGTGCTATTTAATGTTTCAGCAGTGCCTCATGTCAACAGGGTGGAACATTAGAAATTACAAGGGTTAAAAAAAGGATGTCATGTATAGGCTTCCACTTCCACTCAGCTGAAAGACATTGATATGTGCCTGGTGGAAAGGGCCCTTAAAATACACTCCCCCTCCATCCTTCAGGCCCAAGAGCGCTATTTGAGGAGGTGGCCGGGACGTCAAGCTTTGGCACCACTTCAGTAACTGTTTATGCAGCTGTTGCGTGTCTAGCATCCGCGTTAAAACATGCATGGCTCCACATCGCGTCCCAATCTAGAGAGGGAGTAGAGTATGTCCTCTTCACACTACTCTGCTCTTTTATTAATTGTACTTCCCTACATTTTTTGACCATATTCATACACACGTGACGTGAAGCATGCTCCCTGCACTGCGGTGAGAGGGGAGCGAGCGAGCGAGCAGTTCGGACTGTCCAGCAAATGAATGCTGACCTGGAAAAGGGCCAAGAAGAGAAGTGGGTCTCTGAGAGCTAGCAGGGGTAATGAGCAAGGGCGTTTGCATGAGGCGCAAGCTTCAGATGGGTTAAGGATTCAGTGTAACTTGGTTTACCATTAACTGGCCGCTATACATGTGCTGGCCCCACAGGCATTGCAGCTGCATGAGGCGTTCAGTTCAGACAGAGGTCTCTCCTTTGATTTTTGTTTTTTTTCTGATAGCAAGGCAACCTTGTGTGCAGCAGCTAGATACTGTTACTGCTATTTACAATAGTGTTGCTGTGTAGTATGAAAATTGCTATCGTCTTTCAGCAGTATATTTAGTTACCTGAATCCATTCAGAGTATAATGCAATAAACTTCAAATTAGACCACCTAACCACATTTGGTTAGTGCTTGCTTGCATCCTTAGACAGTCTAGCCGCACTCAGCACACTACCAGCATGCATGTTGTTACTCGGGACAGAAAAGCCCATTGTTATGACTAGTCAACCACAAAGACTTGTCTGTGAATTTACCTCTGATGTGGTTCCTTGGGGACTACAATGTATGACGGATGTTGTGAGTGCGTGTCTGGCTTTCTGTGTGGCGCACAAAATGCCAGCAGCGCCCTGGAGTGGATCTCATTTAAGTCGTCTCAGCCATGTGTAAGGAGGGAGGCATCCATGAAGTGGGCTTGGGTTAACCCTTGCTATGCGTGGTGTTGCCTCTGTGGCTAATTATTGGCAGAAACACTGGTACCGGTCCTTTTCACTCTGACCCGTGACAAAGACTTTTGGTCGCTCAAGCTCATCGGACGTCAACCATGAAATGTTTCCCAAGTAACCTTCTTTCACTCCCCTATGCTTTAGCCTAGTTTCTCAACGGGGCGGTACAGCCCCTCGGGGGTGTTGGGGAGTCCTAGGGGGGCCTTGGGAAGGATACAGTTGAGAGGGGCCTTGCCTAGTCGTCATTGGGGACATTTGTCCATTTATGTTTTTTAATACTAAGGCGGTGTTGGCAGGCTTATGATGAGGTGAAGGGGGCGTTGGGAGGCTTCAGATGAGGTCCAGGGGGCGTTTGTTCAAAAAAACGTTGAGAACCACAGTTCTAGCCTAACCCTTTCCTCTCCACTAAGGTCAGAGAGTTAACTATACTGCCACTCCTTTGGCATTCCTTTTGGTCTGGGCGGTGCTAAGGAAATCACTTGAGCACATAGACTAATCAACAAATTACAGATCAACTTCACAGTTCTGATGATTTACAAAGTCAATCAAACAAAGATAAGGAGCCTTTATATGAGTATTCTATTCTTCATAAGTGATATGACATTGGCCAGACTAGACATTGTCTCTCCGCATGTTTTCTTTGTACCTTGTCCCCATGTGAGCATGCTTTGTGTCAGTTAGGTACAATGGGGCAGGTGTTTCAGTGTACCGGTAATGGCAGGGGTGGGGGGGATCCTGTATGGGCAGGCAGACACATAGAGTTCTATCTGACCTGACTGGCTGTCCCACTGACTTCCTCCACCTCCGAACTAAATGCTGGGTGGTCTCTTGGGGGGCTTGTTTTATTGCTTGTTTTGTTGTGCTTTTCCCACATGGTAACACTGTTTTTGTAAGCACTGTTTGATTGGTAGCCTGGACAAACGGGCTCATATTTTAGTGTTTTGCAGGCCATATATGAGCATGAGTGAGGACATACATGCTCTTGCAAATGGAACAAAAATATTTCACAGCACAATATTGTTTTTTTTTTTTTAACTTGTCACCTGTTTTTTTTTTTACTACTCAGAATTCATATTCTTCTTAAGGCATACTTTCACATCAACAGATGATTTCATCGTCTTGTTTTAGTTGTATTAACTTAATTTACAAAACACACTCAAATGAAGTCATGTAGTAGTCATGAGAATGAAAACTGTTTCTGGCCTTGCTTTGACCACTGTATTGGACTGTCTGAAAGCAATGTGCTGTTGATTTTTTCAATAATTTTATAATAATAAATATTCCCTTTCTTCAGGGTGAATGACTACACTCAGTCGCACCTTTTCAAACATGAGCTGCTCCATCACAGTGTTTCTCAACATAGCCCATTGTACAGTCTCACACCCGCGAGCATGTTTACGCTTTGAGTAACGACGTTGAGGCCCAGGACGTCGAGCTCAATCATTACCCTCCTGGCCCACTCCCCCAGAGCCCTCTCCCATCCCCTTTCCTGTACGTCCTCCATAGTCCTATTATCCCACAGGGGGCTGTCCAAACAACCCCCATCGGGTTAGACACACTACTTACCTTTTCCACTGTTGCCTGTTGTCTTCCATTGAGTGTGAAGAGGCAAGCAGTACGGATTTTAAGTCAAGTCAAGTCAAGCCTAGTCAATTTCTTTACATGCGCTGGTCATACAAATAATTGAAATAACGTTTCACAGAGAAATCATGCAATATGCTGCGGTTAGTGTTTGTGGTTGTGTTTATTTAGGGTGTCTGTACCCCGAGACATGTCTGACTTGATCCACTTTGACACTTTGGCAGAGTCTCCACGGGGCACTTGGGGACCTTGTTTGCTCCCCTCACTTGGCGGTGTGATCCACGGGACGTCTGCTTTATGTTGACCAGTGCCTGTGTGAATTTTAAAGCCCCGCCTGGAAGGCCACTCAGCTGTTTATCTTTACACAAGGCAGGGGTCAGATGGCCTGATAGGCCACACAAAAAAAAACCCTGTATGTGTGTGTCTCTGTCTGTGTCTGTGTGTGAACGAAGGCCTGTGTGTGTGTGCCACTGAGCCAGAGCGCTCGGGGTTTTCAGTGTAATGACAGACTGAGTTCCCAACAAGCACCTAAGCTCCCCTGCAGACTCGCTGAACTTCCTGCAGCGCCGCGGCTCCACTATAATCAGTCAGTCCTGTATTACAGAGGTGCCATATCCAGCACGGCCTCAGGTGGTTGGTACAGGCTCAGACCTAAACCTTCAACCCAAATAGTTGAGAGATTAACACGGCCGGTAATACGTAACTAGCCATCGCTGGGTGTCCGTGACTGACTGGTCCGTCGCTGCCTGGCAGACACCCAAACTCGGTAACGTGACTTCACTGTTCAGGAGTGTTGTTGGCCTGGGGAAGTGTGCGCTTAAAGGCTTTTATATCCAGTCCAGGTGAAATCAGAACTCGGCATCGAAGAGTTGGGTGGGGCTGGCTGGGGAGTCCTGCTGCTTTTTATTTTTTCTTATTTTTTCTGCTTCTACTATTCCCATTATTTAAAGTCCCGTTTGACAGATTCTCATCCTCTTGTATTTTATAAGCAGCTATGCCATCAGCCTCTCTCCTCTCCCCCGTTCTGACGACGAGCCTCGGCACATTCCTCACATTCCTCCATTGTAATGCGTGCCTCACTCTGCCCCCAACCACCACCACCACCCCTCCCTTCCACACCCCAGCCCATACGAAATAAATCTCTCAATTTGCCTTGCATCTCATCTGAGAAGGGATTTTGCAGCTACACCCCCCCCCCCCCCCACACACACACACACCCCAGCTCACTGGCATAAACAGATACAGTCACTGAGGAAGAAAAAAAAACTTGACAAATGGACTAACACAGAGATACTCTCCTTACAGTATGCTCTCGCTGTACCTGTTTAATCAGAGGCAAGTGACTCACGGAATTGCCCACAGACATGCTTTTAGGAGGCGTACCTTAAGTCTGGCTTGGCTGCAGTGTCAGACACGCCTGCTGCTCAGAGGCTTCTTTGAAACTGGCTAACAAACAGAAAGGAAGAGACTGCCATGCCAAGCTGCAGTGCCAAATAGTGATCTGCTGTAGAGAATGGATCCACCTAAAATGCATATAAAACAGTAACGAGATTGTTGTGATTTAAGAGTTTAAAACTATCGCAGTCACGCTGATTGTGAAATGAATCGGATTCACCCGTCAACGATGCACTGTTGGGTGTGTATTGTGTAAATATCAGGCAACCGATTCGCTTCACGCTGATGAGCTGTAACGGCAAGACTGATTGTGTTTGTTGCTGGAAACATTTGGTTTATCTTCTGCTTTCTACACCACCTGATGTTGTCTTGGTATGTTCTCCCTGTCAGAGTTGCTGTGGGAGTGAGCGGTCAGACAGATGTTCTTTATATCTCCCAGAAGACACTGGGGCAGATGGTGAAGAACTGTACTTGGGGAGGGGGAGGGGGTGAAAAACGGTCGTACCCACACGTTAAAAAGTCAAAGCCAGCATTGTTCATCTCTCTAGGGAAGAATGTGATGAAGTCATGGGAGGAAATTTTAATTGGACTGCAGCAGCGTTGAGTCGAGGCTCTCCTCTGGACATTACACCCCCATCCCCATCCTCATCCCCTCCCCTCCCCTCCCCTTCGGCCCGGGTCCCACGGCATCCCCTAATCCCCCTCTTTCCTGGGTGACTCCTCTCCCTCAGTCCCAAGGCCAAACGGGAAGAGCACAGGCGAAGGAATGCAGCCTTGAGGCCCGAAGCGATTTGCCTCAGCCTGGACACAAGCCTCCTGTGAAGGAGCAAACATGACATACCTTTAAAGAGGACGTGCAGAACGGAGTAGGAAGCTCTCCGTGTACCCTTTCTCCTCAATAGATAACCGCCCTGAAGTGGCCTTGTCCGGTGCAGTTTGCATTGAGAAATTTCATCTTTCACCAGAGTTGGCTATAGCCAGTGTGCTCTCCGTTTCTCTCTCCCCCTTTCTCTCTCTGTCTCTTTTTCTCCCTTTCTCTCTTTCTCCCTTTCTCTCTTTCTCCCTTTCTCTCGCTCTCTCTCTCTCTCAGTGCCTCGCTCTCTGGCTCTCCGGTGTGTGTCAGGGCATAGCCCTCGTGCTTTACATTGGTGTTTAATTAAGAGCTATTCTTGGAACAACAAAGAGTGTTGTGGCCACATAGCCAGCAGCCTGGGGGTGGTCTTGGGTGGTAACTCAATGGACCTCGTCACCTGTGTGTATGCTTTAATAACAGGAGCTGGGAAAGCGGAGGCCTCCTAGGGAGAGGAGGGGGTGCAGGGTCGCGGTGGTGGCCACTCAGGACGGAGCCAGAAGAAAAGTTCTCGCGGGGGGACAGACGGCAGATCTTAAGTTACGTCACAGATCACATGGTGTGGCTTATTTAACTCTATAGTCTGGGTTTATGGCCAGTGTCCTCGTGTTCTATTAAGACACATAAGGCTACGTTTACATGAGACATTTAATTCACCTTTATTCTGAGTAAAGGTTAAGTTAATTCCGCTTTGAAAACGTTATGTCAACACTAAGGAATTAAATTAAATATCAAAGTAAACTCGACGGAACTATTTAATTCTGAATGATGAATTCAGAAGTAAAAACGTCATGTAAGCGTAGCAATTGGGAAGTTGTAAACTATTTCACACGTAAGACCAAATACCACCTTGTCTCTAGTGGAAAACACTTTCATAACTAGCGCACTGTTTAGTAGACATGCGTATCCATAAACATTTCACCATGTCAAAAAAAACGGTGCCCAGAGGCAAGATCTTGCCTGATTGCTGTTTGCGAATCCTCAGGGGGAAAATTAGCTCAGATTATCACTTATCACTGCAAATAATCTTCTTCGAAAAATGCAATGGTTGCTGGAAGGTGTAAATTCAACTAATTGTCAATAGTTTAAGTCTTTTTGCCTTCTGGTGTTGCAAGCTTTGGAATGCTGATTGTCAAAGGAATTTAAAAGTCGAAGTCCCGGACCTCACCTTTAAACCGCAGCCTGAATTCCTTTCTTGGTTTCCCCTGCTCAACTGCGGCACATGGGGTTGAGGACATCGGCCAGGGCATAGCTTGGTGATAGTTTTGTTGTAGATTGCTGCACCATAAACAGTCTTATCTTTCGCAGTCCTGCGATTGAAGAAGAGCGACTTCTGTATTGTCAGTATTTGATCGCGTTAAACATTTAGCTAATTTGAGCTACTTAAAAACTCAGACCTCAGTCAGACTTCAGGATAGATCTATTTGAGGAATCTCTTACCATTCTTTTGCCTGCTTTTTTAAAAAATGTATTTGTTTTTGTTTCCATTATTGTACACCCCAGGAGTGCCGGTTGACAATATTTTACCAGAAAGAACATTTGCACATCTAGTAGCATCGGTTATTTTGTTATTACCATTCTATTTACCTGTATGTGCTAGCCAGGAGGTATGGTAATACATATTTTAAGAAACACAGATTTTGCAAACTGTCTTGAGACCACAGTGACCCATCTATGCCATCCTGTCCTCAGGTTTGTCTTTAAAAATCCTTTTAAGGACACCACAATCCTTTTATCAGTGACTGCCTGGTAGCAAGTGTGGAGGTGAAACACAATGGACACAGTAATCTGGCAATGAACGTGTCAGAGGAAGTTTATCAGTCAGGTCACACATAAAAGGCTCAAGGACAGCCTGTCTCTGTTGACTGATCAGGGGGCCTCATGAGCTCCGAATTCTCAGGTTTTTTGTACGTGGGTGTCTCTTGGCCAAGTTCTAATCAGTTTGCTTCTCAAGGCTGTTTCCTCTCCCTGTGTCCTCCCTCCAATTTTCGTGCACATGCTTGCACTCGTCTATCTATCTTTCTGTCCATCTCTCTCTCTCGCTCTCTTGTTCTCTCTCGTTCTCTCTCTCTTGCTCTCTCGTTCTCTCTCGCTCTCTCTCTCTCGCTCCCTCACACTCTCTGTTTCTCGTTCTCTCCCTCTCTTTCTCTCTTTTTCTCTCTATCTCTTGTGTGCTCTCTCTTGCGCTCTCACTCGCTTTATCTCCCTCTCACCCCCATCTTCTCTTTCTCTTTCTCTCCCTCTCACACAGATGCTGCCCTCAGACACACACACACACACACACACACACATGCACCCCCCCCCCCCCCCCCCCACACACACACACACGCACACACACAGACAGACTCTTTCTGTCATCCCTCCTCCTGAAGACCACATTTGTCTGAACAGCTCTTGTGGCGATATGAACACAGCTGTTCTGCCTTCTCTTTCACTCCACATGTTGTGTATGTGTGTGATTGGGATTGCGGTGATGAATAGCAGTCTGAGTGGCTGCCATGACTATGTGTAGTGTATAAATGATCAGGCCTCCTCGAGGGGGCTGCCTGCTGCACTCCTCCAAAGGCCATCGGGACTCGCTCCGAACTGACAGGGGAAACAAGAGACCAAAGATGTCCATCTGAAAACCCCCGGAGTGAAACCCCTCTGAATGCCTTCTTCACTCGACAGCTACTTCTTTCCTTTGGGTTGTTTGAAGCACCAGAGCCGAGATGGGGCTGGTTAGAAAGACCCTGTGTTTATGTTAACCGCACAAGCCCCAGCATGCCGCACGCACAAACAACTTGTGTTCCGTAATGACCAGTTAAGGCTGTGGAAGACCACACTGTGGTACCTTTTAAGAGGAGTTTGGTTGCACTGGGATTACTGTACTGCATGTATGGATTCTGCAATACATCAGACATGCATTTATGTTAAGACGCTAAATTCTTCTTTTTGTTTTTTTGGTTAAACGGCCATCTTGTATAGACTGTGGCGATGGTGGGGTAATGGTCCTGGGGCTTATACTAAGAAGCTGGTTAAGGAGTAAACCAGGTTGAGTTGAGGGAGTAAATCGTCTAATAGAAGAGCCTGGAGTCTTAAGAAAATGAGTCCTCATTTTCTTGATTTACCTCAACTCATTTACCTTAACTTAACCTGGTTTACTCCTGAACCAGCTTCCTCCTAGTATAGCCCTCTGGACAGCGCTTCCCATTTCTCGACTGTCTGTTTGCTGTGGTGTCCCTCTCATTAGTTGCCTCTTTGTTCCTTTTACTTTGCCCACAGTCTGCCAACATCTCCCTGGCTTTTGTAGTGCTCCCTCCCAGCCCCCAACCTTTTGGCTTGTCTGTCCTCAGCTCGTCTTTGCCTTTCCTACTTTTCTTTGAAGTGCCCCCTCCCCTGTCTGTGTGTGTCTGTCTGTCTGTCTTTTCTCTCTCTCTTGTGCTCTCTCTCTCTCTCTCTCTCTCTCTCTCTCTCTCTCTCTCTCTCTCTCTCTCTCTCTCTCTCTCTCTCTCTCTCTCTCTCTCTCTCTCTCTCTCTCTCTGTCTCCTTCACATACTCACTCACTCGCTGGTCACCCCCACTGGCGTCACCGCTGTATGGAAATGCATTCCAGCCAGTTCACTCAATGCCCTACTGGCCTTTAGTCCCATCCCCCACCCCCACACTCCTTCTCCTGTCTTGTTCTACTATGCACGCCTCAAGTTGGCAGGTGCTCAGCTGTGATACACACACACACACACACACACACACACACACACACACACACACACACACACACACACACACACGCACACACACACACACGAGCACAGATAAGGCCGCACTCTGTCCCACACGTGAGACGCGATGTTTTTTTCCCCCTAGAGGACGGGCACCTTGTGACAAAGTGCAGCTTATCCATTTTTGTCAACAGCACAATAACCTCTATATAAAGGACATATTTTGTGAATGAGATCTCTCTGTGTAAAGAGAAAACAAATGTGAAGTGATTTTCGTAAGTTAAGAACCGTATTGATATGAAATGAACCGATCTGTTCTTTCAGATTACACTATTTAAGACATAAATTATATCAAATAAGTAAACCATGCTCTCTGTAATGTATGTTGTCATTTTGTAAAGCCATCGCTTCAGGGTAAATGTGCACAGTGCCCGTAGCTTCTTGTTATGAATTGGTTAAGGGTTTTTTTTAGTCTCATCAATGTGGCTGATTGTTCTGGAAGGAGTGTCGGAATTCCTTTTTGCTCAGTGCACTGGGGCTGCCCAGGACCTTGAAAGCTAAAGCCATGGATTACTGTCATTCACCGGGCTCAAAAAAAGACCCACTTTCAATTGACTTCTTTTGAGCTTTCACAATGGGCTTCAAATTGAAAATAAATTGGCATCAACACATTGGAAGCCCCCTCCCCGCCACTACCTCCTCTCTCCAACCAATTTTTCCCCCTTACCACCCTCTCCATTCAAAAGTCTTTGGACCGTGTTACTAGGGGTGTAAATCACAGCCTCCTTGACGATACGATACGGTATCCATTTCTTAAAGCAGGGATTCAATTATTTTCAATACTTAAGAATGCCCCACGATACGATGCAATTTGATAAAATCGCAGGTCGATACAGTGATGCGTCGATACATTTCGAATATTATTTACACCCCTACGTGTTACCCCAGTTCCCAACTGTGTTTTTGTGTGAGAGAAACTGATGTTATTTTGGAGACTCCTGCTGTTTGGTTCTGACGCAGCTGTCGTCCTCCTGTCGCCACCACCCTGTAGCCTCCAGGCCCCTCCCCCCAACCCTCCTCTGTCGCTGTGGAGGTAATTGGGTTAGTTTCTCACAGCGTACAACTTGCATGTGGCCTGAGTGAATTCGGTCAGGATCAGGGAAATATCTCATGCATGCAATGCCTCCTTCCCCCCTTGTATTAGTCTCAGCTATGCAGATGACCGTCTGGAGAAGACGCCTTGAGACATGGCTGATGTTGCTGTAAGTCCAGTTCCCATGGCCTAACCCTGTACAGCTTTGATGGCGTCCAGGACACCTGTACTGTAGGACTGCTCTCGCCACAGCTGCAGGGATGTGACTCTGAGTCTGAGGTCAGAGAGTTGACCTCCAGAGGAAGTTGTTTGAGTGCATTTAGGATGTTCGGTTCTCACTGCACGACCTGATGCTGGAGACTATTACAAATCCCTAAACTGATGGGGTTTGGCATAAAATGGGCTTTCCTGGGTTTTTAGGCTTTGTTTGTCGTTCTGTTGATGACAAGCTATGGATATTATAACATATCCTCTACTTAAATTTGGATGACTTCTTGACCCTATATTAATGACGCCCTGTCCCCTCTGTCTGTCTCTTCCCATGCCCTGTCCACATTGCATTCAAAGCCTATGTGCCGTAACCACATCCCTCGGTCAGCATATGACCACCACTCGCATGTTTTTCTTTCTTCTGCCTTTATATCGTCTGGGGGCTGGGATCCCATGACCGCCCGCCGTGCCTCTTAGGTGGCCCTGTGTTTTGAGTGGCCCCTGTCCCTTGTCTCTGTGCTGTCACTGGCTGGCTATGGGGGAAGTCGTGGCATTGAACTCTGCTGCTTCACTGACCGCCTCTATTCAGAGCCGAGATACCCTTTCTGCACTGTAACTATTACTGTGCCGTGTTCAAGCTGTGAAGGTGTGCGTGTGCGTGTGTACGTGCACGTGTGCGTGTCAGCTTTCCCCATCTCTTCATCACGGTGCCAACAGCTGGTGTTTGCTTTGTTTTGTGGGGATGCAGGTAGCAGTCTCTAAAATGAAATATCACTGACAGAGTTTGTTTCCACAGGAGTGTCTTACAGCAGACGGGCACTCCCTGCAACAAGCACGCATATTAACTGAGACACGGTTTCTGTAATCTAAATTGAAGGTGTAGATGGAAATAATCAGTATTTTTTAGCTAGTCAGTCTATGACTCTCAGCGGCAGCATATTCTGGTAGCTTTACGTTGTTTTTGTTTTTTGGGGTTTTTTGTACGATTATTTTTGCTGATGATAAAAAACAACTTGTGTGCCAATAGACACCATTGAAGTTTGCATACTGTTGGTAGCAAACAGAAAGTTCTAAGAACCAAGATTCTCTCCTTTGTCTAAAGCCGTTACAGTGTCACAGATGATACTGAATACGAACTAAGGGGGAAGGAATGAAGATTGCTGTTATGAGGTTTTCAATTTCTGTTGCCATTGCAGTCACATGTGGTTCCAGTCTGTTCCAGTCTGCAAACACTATTCCGAGTGTGTGACCTAGATTGCAGCTAATTAATTAATCCTTCTGAAAATGAAGTTGGATGGAATGTAATGGAATATAAACCTGTCAGAGTTAAATTCACAACCCCACATGCACACCTGTTGCAACTTGCATCTTTGTTGTCAGCATTGTTAGACAGACAGACAACACTTAAATGCTATATTCGTCCCATCCTGTACTGCCTGAAAACTTGTCTCTAAATACCCTCCGGTATTTACACGCTCTGTGCTTTCACGTGCATAGCATAATCCGCACCCCTGTCTACAGACGGACGTTGACTCACAGGCTAAACAAGGTGAAGGCATATCTTTTTGATCATGCTCTTAGATAGTGTAGTCTGCACAGTTGCACATGAAGTCATTAATGAGCTTGTTATTATTTTATTATATTAAGTATTTTTTTTCTGGTTTTAGCCATATTTTGAACACAACCAAAGTATTTTCAATGCCCTGCTTCCAATAGTCAGTCAGTAGGAGTGTTTGGGCATAACTTTACGTACTGTACTCTTACTAAAGGAATCCTTCTATGGACAAATATTATATGAATAAAATAAAATATATTGATTGTCTCTTTTGAGAATTTCATTAGCACGTTGGATCTTTTCATATGAACATTGACTAAAGGCTTGTGTTTAGTCTCTCCAGTCTCTGGGTTGAAATGGGTCCCACACCCTGTTGTAAAAGAAATTCTCTTCCTTCAGGTGAACTCTGACCTTGACGGCTAGATGTTTCAGGCTCTGAAGAGTCTGCAAGTTCATTGCCATAGCAACATCTAACCCTACACTAAAGAGATTGTTGCAGGGCTGCACGTCTTTGCAAAATCCTATTTGTTGTCTAACTAGTCTGCACACTTGAACGTCTTGGTACTTCGTACTCTGGCCATGTTGTCTAAACTTAACCATAACTATGCCCGGCTCACAATGGGGCCACTTAAGTTTTTCTCCTGTTCTGTTTAGAGAACAAATTCTTGCCTAAGCAAACAACTGTCCCCTTGTCGCCGTGTTGAAAGATGGTGTCATTTTCTTTTCACAAAATAGATGACGTCTCCCCATAAGATTTCCTCTCTGGCCTCTGGAGATATGGTCGGCTTTCTCTCTCTCCCTCCAAACACACCTAGCCTGCTCAGGCTTGCAAAATATGTTTGGACAAGCTCAGAGCTCTTGCTTGTAAGACCGCGGAAAACCTTGAGAAACGTGTATCTTTGTGCCAAAATGATTCGCTCCTGTCTGCTTTTGTGCCCACCCACCACCATCAGAGCCATCCCACCCGCCTTAAAAAAGACAGTATTTTTTTCTGGGATAAAGAAAGCCTTTTCATTTGTTGTGGAATACCTTAACTGTTTGCCATAACTCCGCTGCGGCGCAGGTTTTGGCAATGCAGTAAGTTATATCGTTTAGTACTGTGAAAAACTAATTGGGAGGAAATTATGGGGTCTTGGAAAAGAAAATGAGTTCTGTAAATCTTAAGGTGATTTCTGGCAGCTTGGTCTCGAAGCGCTTGAGTCAAGTCCTGTCTAGTAAGCTTCCTCCCGTTCCCGTTCCCGTCGCCTGCATTTAATCTCCTCTGCATGCACAAGTTAGGATGGTTTACAGAAGAGCGTAAATGCATGGCCATCTGATTGTCTATACCACCTCATATCTGTCGTCTGCACTTTATCTCTTATTTTGTTCAGGCCCCCTCCTCCATATAGGCTAGACCCTGAGTATGCTTTTCCCATAACATAACAAGGTCACAGACAGTACGGCTAATGTTTTCTGATGGTCTGAATGTCGTCTTTCGCTTTCTCCTACAACAGCATATTCCTCATTGTCATATTTTGAGGTTATGTCTTCATCCCATGCTCAATTCTATTTCAGCGGGTGGTAGCTG
>NC_085872.1:16430337-16435337 GCF_034702125.1 Engraulis encrasicolus | reverse complement strand
GGACCTCTCTCTCTGCACCCTTTTTTATCGTCGCCCAACATCAAGTAGTTTTTCATCTAAATTGCTCTCTCTGTTTCAGTTGGTGATTAAGTGTTGATCTGAAGTCAGATGGCCCTCTTGCCAGGGCAAAAGCTTACCACTTATCCATATGCTAAAATAATAATAATATATATATTATATTATTAATAATATAGCACAAAAAAAAATCCAAAGTGGAAGTTATCTCTCGGCAATCCCTGAACAAAAAACACAACCAGTACTGCAAGTGTCGATTGGCAAACCATGTTTAGACTCATAGAGAGAGAGACAGACTGAGAAAGAGAGAGAGTTCTTTTGGAAAGACCTCAGGAAAAAAACACAATTTCTTCCTCTCTGATGAAAACTAAAATAAGCCTGCATGGCTCACAGTAAACCTAGTTCTATCCTCTTGGTATGATCTATAGTTCATTGTCTCTGTAACATCTGTAATTAATCACCCATTTCAGACTGAATGTCGTCTGTCCTCTCTTCTATTTTTTCTGTAATGGGGTCAGTGCTCTCATTTAAGATGGAGGAGGACATGAGGGGAGGGAAATAATGTAGCAAGCTGGTGAATACTTCTCCCCCGGCACGGCGGATGCTGGCAAAATAGACCATCAGAAACGGAACACTTTCCCTCTTCCGCTACTTTTATGTCTTTAAGTTGTCATAGCTTCTACATAATTATAATGTTTTTCTTATAATGTCCTCTGCTTCTGCAGAGACAAAAGACGAGACAGGGTTTGTCATGATTATCATTCTGTCGGTGATGTGTTTTTGGTATCGCGGCAGGGTGTAAACACTGCCTCTGGATGCTCTCATCAGCCTCGATGGCTGCCTAACTCTTCAGCTCATGAGTCGGGAAAGCGAGCATGAAGGGAGAATGTCTGCATCTCTCAGTGAGGGACCATGAAGAATGATATATTATGCAGACTGGAGGCAGCAGCCGCGACCTTGAACACATCCTTAACCATTTGCCGATGGTTAGTCCGCTGAAGTGATGGCATTCGTATGGCTGTCATGTGACTTTGGGTACTCAGCCATGATCATTTGATTAAATTGAGAGATAAAGTGAAAGAGGAAGGAAGAGGGGCAGAGAGAGGGAGTGAAAGAGAAAGAGAAAGAAAAAGAGGAACAGAAACAGAGACAGAAACAGATACAGATGAGGTAGACAGACAGAGGAGGGGTGACTCAACTCATTATCAAACCCTCGGCTGATTCATAGGCTGAATTTCCTTTTCATGTATGTTTGAGACCATAAGCTTTCTTTCTTCAGATCTATTTAACATCCTCCGTCTTGCTTCCTTCTCAGTCAATTTTCCATATTTAATGCATACCTTCTCAAGCATCTCAAACTTCAGAGAGAGAGAGAGAGAGAGAGAGAGAGAGAGAGAGAGAGAGAGAGAGGGAGAGAGTATGCAAAAGATAAAAAGAATGACAAAGTTAAAGAGAAAGAGACAATGGCAAAGAAGAACACACAGAGAGACAGAGATTTTATGTGTGTTGGATGGGTGGCTGTGTGTGTATGTGTTTGCAGCTCGCACACTAGTGTATTCGACCACTCTTAATGGAACAATGACATAATACATAATCAGGTATGGAAGGAAAACGTCATGCAATATTGAGTGATACCAGGTATTTATTGCCATGTATGTTCCTGTGAAAAACAGTATTTTTCTATTAATTCTCATGCTGATAAAATTGAGATATGAATCTCATCAGATATTCTGATGTTAGGTATTAGCCAGAGCCACTTTTATCACAGAATGGACTTTCTTTACACAAGTCGTTGTGGAAATATTTGTTTTTGGTCTAGCTGCTTTGAGTCTCACCATTACGGTGCATGTGTCATTTATCACATGTGTGCTCAGATTTCAGCGGAAACTGTGAATCAGACCACAATAATCTCTACCTCAATCCAAGGCCTCCAGTTCAATTTAATTAACACCAGTGGGAGATGGGGGGGAAAGCAACATGACCAAACCCAGCTCGATAAGGCACATCTCCGTGAAGGGGAAATAAAACATGTCTATGGGTGTGTATGGGCAACGCAACTCAAGTGCGGCAGTCATAATGAGGTTTAATGCTAGAGTAGTGTTTCTCAATGGGGGCTGTACAGTCCCCCAGGGGGCGTTGGGGAACCCTAGGGGAGGGCGTTGAGAAGGATGCAGTTGTCATTGGGGGCATTAGTCCATTTATTTATTTGAATACTAAGGGGGGGCATTGACAGGCTTATGATCAGGTCAAGAGACCGTTGTGAGCTCCAGGGTGCGTTTGTTCAAAAAAGGTTGAGAACCACTATTGTAGAGAGCTCATCAGCATAGGCAACACCTGCACGTTGGTCACTCCACCTAAAGCGTCTGATAACCCGTAAACGAGGAGGAGAGGACAACAGATGGCACTCGCGATGGCCTGGCGGAGTCCTGGACCGTTTCTGCGTGCCCCACTTCCTGATTCATGCTCATGTGCATGAGACCGTTTACGCAGCAGCTAGTGGTGCATGCACAAACCAATGAATGGCACTGCCGACAGGCCAGGGAGGGGGGAATTCAGGACCTTGGACAGCAACCTGATTCCTGATTTACTATGACAATGGATCGCTCTTCTGGATGTGGTGCTTAGGAAATGCAATAGAAGTGGGGAGATAGAATATAGCAAAGTATGCAATATACATCATCAATGTGTTTAAAACACACCTCTTGCCTAGCATGGTACGCTCATGTGCATGAGACCATTTACAAAGCAGGTAGTGGTGCATGCACAAACCAATGAATGGCACTGCCGATTGGGAGGGGGGAATTCAGGACCTTGGACAGCAACCTGATTCTGGATATATAGTATGACTGTGCTTCTGTAGGGGAGCTTAGGAAACGTGGTACACTTCATTTGACGTGTCGCTGCATGACACATTCATAGCAGATGTTATACACTTTGCATGAAGGATTCAAGACATTCATACCACACCTTTCATAGACATGGAAGAAGAAAGGATAGTAACTTGTAATAATCAGTAATCATTGAGGGTTCAGAACAAAACCTGCAATGCTGCTTTGTTTAATTTTAATTTTGACAAGTTGCTGTCCTTCCGTCCGCTAGGTTCATGAAAGGTTTGAATGCGCCATGAAACAATCATAAATGCTTTATGCAGATTTTATAACAGCTACTATGAATGTGTTGAATGCAGGAACATGTCAAGTAAAGTGATACCGGAAACGCAGTAGAAGTGGGGAGATAGACTATAGCAAAGTATGCAATATACATCATCAATGTGTTTAAAACACTCCTCTTGCCTAGCATGGTATGCTCCTAAAAAGGAACTTCAATGTGAACAAAGGTTTCACCGCATTCTCTCTATTCCCTGGACAAGGCTCGCAGCATGGTGTCAAAGTAACTTCAAACACTGGAGTAGACCCTCTGCAGCATACAAAGTAAAGAAGCTCCAGAACCATTAGCATAACACGAAATCCTGTAGAAGCCCCACTCTACTTCCCCATCCATGTATCACTTGCCTCTGTAGGGCTCCATTCACTGCCTCTCTCCCATCAGTTTTGTTACTTTGTTACTTTCAGTAATGTTCCTAATAAGACAACACATTGCACATGAATTTTAGCATACTGTATCGTGTACATTGAAGCCAGTAACATCAGTTACTTATTTTTTTTTACACATGTGCAATTGCAGCTGTTAATTGCAGCTGTTAATTCTGGTATTTGGAGTTGACTGAACATTAGAACTATGGACAGGAATTACATCATTTTGGGAGTAGATTATCTAGTTTTACTTTCATTAATCGACTATCATTAAACAATACATATATACAAATATGTCTCACTGCAAAGATTTAGTACGTATTTCCCTATTTTAGTTGTCCTGTTAATGACTATAAATCAAGGTTTCTCCCACTCCTGACATCTCTCACAGGTTAGGTTACACAGTGCAATGATGAGAGGAAACATGCAATGGAAAAAACTGACACAGAAGTGCAAAACAGAGACAGATGAGGAGAATTCTTTTGGGATCTGTCATACCAAGGAACATGTCTCATTTCATCACTTGTTCATCTGCTTGCAGGATATGTGTGTGTGTGTGTGTGTGTGTGTGTGTGTGTGTGTGTGTGTGTGTGTGTGTGTGTGTGTGTGTGTGTGTGTGTGTGTGTGTGTGTGTGTGTGTGTGTGTGTGTGTGTGTGTGTGTGTGTGTGTGTGTGGAGGGGGGGTGTTGGGTGTGTGTGTGTGTGTGTGTGTGTGGGTGGCTGTGTGACAGTATTAAGGCAGCTATTTGACACTGATCTGTTACACTCCTCGAACACAAATGCCAGACAAACTTCTAGTGTAGAAACAGACTTCATTAAGAACTGCTGCTGCGGTAATCTCTGCAACACTGTCTCCCTTTCTGCTTCCCTGCTCCCAAAGCCCCTCTACAAACACACACACACACACACACACACACACACACACACACACACACACACACACACACACACACACACACACACACACACACACACACACACACACACACACACACACACACACACACATTGATTGCCTAAAAATGTGTTGTCTGCACCTACACAGTCTTCTACACATAGTTTGGAAGTAAACTTCAACCGAGAGTGAGCAAGAAGGAGGCACATGAAAAACACACACAATATTGGTAAAAAAAAATAGTGGTAAAAATGGCGCCCACTGTTACAACAGGGAAAATTAAGTCACACACACACACACACACACACACACACACACACACACACACACACACACACACACACACACACACACACACACACACACACACACACACACACACACACACACACACACACACACACACACACACTTCATCCTCCCCCCCTCTCTTTCTAAATGTAAATAAATGTTCATGATATCTTGTGCCTTATCCTACTGAACCATGTCTGAACAATCCACCATGGCCCCTTGGCTTTCAAACAAATGGCAACTGCAGTCTCGGCAGGAGGCCACTG